>NW_022294673.1:0-1713 GCF_002776525.5 Piliocolobus tephrosceles | reverse complement strand
TAGGTCAATATTACATTGAGATGATTGATTGCTTGCTTGGTGGAAACGCATGGGGGAAATAACAGACTGTTCAGTGTGTTCATGTGAACAGCTCTCTATAGCTTTAATATTTTCTTGGGTTAACAAATGCAAATTAGTCCCAGTGGTGACCCACACTTCTCAGCACTGGAGAATTAATAGACGACCAGCTATGGGAGGAAAGAGTGGAATTGGACCTATCACATGCAGCTGGTTGATTCACTCCTGCCTTAAAATCCCAGGCTGGATGCAAACACAATACAAAACAAAATGTGCACTGCCATGCATTTAGGAGAAGCTGTTAGAAGTTAAAATGTCGGGCCAGGTGTGGTGGCTCATGTCTGTAATCCCAGCACTTTGAGAGGCTGAGGCAGGAGGATCATGAGGTCAGGAGATTGAGACTATCCTGGCCAACATGGTGAAACCTTGTCTCTACTAAAAACACAAAAATTAGCTGGGCATAGTGGTGCATGACTGTAGTCCCAGCTACTTAGGAGGCTGGAGCAGGAGAATCGCTTGAACCAGGGAGGCAGAGGTTGTAGTGAGCCGAGATCGTGCCACTGCACTCCAGCCTGGAAAGACTCCGTCTCAAAAAAAAAAAAAAAAGAAAAATAAGTTAAAATACCACTTTTCCAAAAGTCCTGTCTAAGCCAATAAATGCTAATAAGAGAGAAAAACTATAAAATATTAACCACAAAATCCCAAATGCCTTAAATATAGCAATGGTGTATTGTTCACTCAGGCTGTACTAAGAAAAAAAAACCATGTAGGGACTTTTATTAATTCAATGAGTAGGTAGGTAGCTCAAGTCATGTTTCCTGACAGCCTGTTGGGTGGAGCTATCACAAGGCTTTGCCAAATGGCAAGGTGGCAGAAAAATGCCAAATTAAATAAAAGGGGAACATCATGGTTTCTGTTTTCTGTTTTATTGCCATTCTGTTCACCATCTCTCCCCTGACTGTCTTTTCATAGAACACATTCAACCTTCCCCAAGGGAGACAGCCCGGATGGTTCTGCTTATCTTGCTCTAAGTTTGGAATACGTAGGTGCGGTATGGAGAGTCCCTACATAGTCATTACCATTGTTTTCTCTTGGTCTCAAGGTGAATTAACCTAAAAAAAAAAAAAAGGAGTTATCCCATCAAATCTAATGTGCAACAGTAATAGGATTGAGGTAGCTACAATGAATATATCTAACTAGAGAGAAGAAAGTACATACAGATTCTGAAAGCTCACTGGGCAGATGTCATGTCTGCCCCCACCCTGGAGAGGGAAACTGCTTCTCAGGCCCTCACCCTGAGAGTGACTTCACTGTCTACAGTTTTTTCCCTTTCTGAAATTCTTCTTTCTCTATTTTCTCTCTTTATCGTAACTGACACTGAGTTTAGGAAATAAACTCTTCTTTCTTTTTTTTTTTTTTATTATACTTTAAGTTCTAGGATACATGTGCATAACGTGCAGGTTTGTTACATATGTATACTTGTGCCATTGTGTAGCTTTATCTTTGCCATAAAACCCTGGGGCCTCGATGCTTGTTTAGTTACAGTCTCTTTTAATCCAGACTCTAAAACCTGGTTACTGTGATTTGTTTGTATTCTATTGTATCCGCATCATGTACCAGTAACTATGCCTACAGGTTTTGTTGTTGTTGTTGTTCCTGTTTTAGATAGGGTCTCCCTCTGTCACCCAGTCTGGA
>NW_022294672.1:0-11134 GCF_002776525.5 Piliocolobus tephrosceles | reverse complement strand
GGGGAGGGGGGAGGGGGGGAGGGATTGCATTGGGGAGTTATACCTGATATAAATGATGAATTGATGGGTGCTGACGAGTTGATGGGTGCAGCACACCAACATGGCACATGTATACATATGTAACCTGCACGTTATGCACATGTACCCTAGAACTTAAAGTATAATAAAAAAAATAAATAAATAAATAGAAATATATTTGTTGTTCAAAGTGATATGCTACATGATCTATCAACTAGTACGCTACTGTAAATATTATTACTGGTTGCAGGCATTTTTTAGGTGCAAAGCAAATTGAAAATAATGGTTTCTAAACACTATCACTGTCATTCACAGTAAGAAGATTTTGAAGTTTGTTCATTTCCACAAAGTTAAAGTTACACAGTCATATTCCAAGAGTGCTTATCAGCGTGGTTAAACAAGGTGTAGTGATAACTACAAGAGAGTGCTTTTGATAAAAATTTCATTTATTCAGTTTGCACAATATTGGTTGCTTAGAGAGTTCATTTTATGATCTGTATATTCAACTTAACATTGCCTTCAAAATATTTCTAATAAACAGTTTTCAAAATCGAAAGATTATGTGGCAAAAATTGCTTTTCTTTTCTCAGGCTTCTTCAAGTAATCTGAGGATGAAGGCTCATTACCCTGTCTTCCTTGCCACACTCCCAAGATTAGGGACACTGGACCATTTGGTTCTTAAAACTAATGATTGTCATAAAATATGTGTTTAATTAACACACACACACACACACATGTTATATGTGAAGGCCTAGTTTTTCAATTAATTGGAAACATTTCACAGTTTAAAAAAAGACCAAAAAGAGAAGACCTAAAAAAATAAAATCAGAGACACAAAGAGTCATTACAATTGATACCACCAAACTATAAAGGATTATTGAAAACTATTCTGAACAACTATATGCCAACATAATGTAAAACCTGGAGAAAATGAACTAATTTATGGACAGATGGAACCTATCTACATTTAATCATGAAGAAATACAAAACCTGAAAAAACTAATAACAAGAATATTGGAGCAGTTCAAAAAAGTCTCACACGAAATAAAAATTCACATTCTAGTATTTTCACAGTTGAATTCTACCAACTATTTAGATAAGAACTAACACTAATACTACACTAAATATTCCACAAATTTTAAGAGAAAAAACACGATCAGACTCTTTCTGTGATGGTAACATTATCCTGATACTAAAAATAGACAAAAATATAACAACAACAAAATAATAGAAAAGAAAACAACAGGTCAATATATTTAATAAAGATACATGCACATATCTTTAACAATATACTGGCAAACTGAATTCAAAACATATTAAAATGTCATTCAACATGATAAAGTGAGATTTATTTTAGAGATGAAATGATAGTTTAACATAAACAAAACAAAAAATGTGCTACATCACATTAAAATAATAGTGTTTTATTTTATTATATTTAACCTTTTTAAAAAAGTATTTAATTTCCTTAGGTTATTGGGGAACAGGTGGTATTTGGTTACATGAGTAAGTTCTTTAGTGGTGATTTGTGAGATTTTGTTTTACCCATCGCCTGAGCAGTATACACTGCTCCCAATTTATAGTCTTTCATCCCCCATCACCTTCCCATGCTTTCCCCTGATTCTCCAAAGCCCATTACGTCATTCTTATGCTTTTGCATCCTCATAGCTTAGTTTCCACTTATGAGTGAGAATGTACGATGTTTGGTTTACCTTTCCTGAGTGACTTCACTTAGAATAATAGACTCCACTCTCTTCCAGGTCACTGCAAATGCTATTAATTCATTCCTTTTTATGGCTGAGTAGTATTCCATCATATACACATATATGCCACAGTTTCTTTATCCACTTGTTGATTGATGGACATTTGGTTGGTTCTACATTTTTGCAATTGCAAATTGTGTTGCTATAAGCATGTGTGTGCAAGTATCTTTTTTTGTATAATAACTTATAACTAATGATTATTTCAAGAGACACTGTATTTGGTACAACTAAACATCACTTTATGATGAAAACTGTAAGCAAACTGGGTATAGAAAAAAAATTTAAAGCAATAAAAACAAAACACACCATTAACTTTATACTAAATATAAACCAATTGAAAGAATTTTCTCTAAGACCTGGAAAAAGACAAAAATGTCCACTATCACCACTTTTAGTCAAAATAGTACTCAAAGTCCTAGCCAGAACAATTGGTCAAGAAGAAGGGAAAAGGGGCATCAAAACTGAAAAAAAAGAAAGTCCAATTGTTTTTAGTTACATACAATAGGATCTTATATTTAGAAAAAAAACAAAAACTCCATCAAGAAACCTTATCCATGCTCAGCAAAGTTGTAGAATACAAAACCAACATACAAATACCAGTAGTATATTTATATACCAACAATAAGTAATATGTAAAAGAAATCAAGACAGCAATCTCACATACAGTAGTTACAAATGATATAAATTAGCTAGGAATAAATATAACCAAAGAAGCAAAAGATCTCTACAATGAATACCATAAAGCATTAATTTAAAAAATTAAAGAAGACTCAAAAATAGATATTTTATGTTCATGGATGGTAGAAGTAATATTGTTAAAATAATAATATTACTTAAGGTGATGATCTACAGATTCATGTAAAGTCCAATCAAACTAGCAATGACATTCTTCACAGATTTAAAAAAAAAAAAAAAAAAAAAAAAACATTCTAAAGTTTGTACAAAATCATGAAAGGGCCCATATAGCCAAAGCAATCCTAAATAAAATTAACAGAGCTCTCCTTGGGGGCACACCCAAGATGGTTGAATAGAAGCAGCTCCAGCCTCCAGTGCCCAGTGTGAGTGACAGAGAACATGGGCGATTTCTGCATTTTCAACTGAGGTACCAGGTTCATCTCACTGGGGAGTGCTGGACAATCAGTGCTGGTCAGCTGGTGCAGCCCGACGAGTGAGAGCTGAAGCAGGGCGAGGCATCACCTCACCCAGGAAGCACAATGGGGAAGGGAATCCCTTTTCCGAGCCAAGGGAAACTGAGACACATAACACCTGGAAAATCGGGAAACTCCCACTCTAAAACTGTGCTTTACCAAGGGTCTTAGCAAACGGCACACCAGGAGATTATATCCCACACCTGGCCTGGAGGGTCCCACACCCACGGAGCCTCCCTCATTGCTGGCACAGCAGTCTGAGATCTAACTGCAAGGTGGCAGTGAGGTGGGGGGAGGGGTGCCCGCCATTGCTGAGGCTTAAGTGGGTAGACAAAGCAACTGGGAAGCTTGAACTGGGTGCAGACCACCACAGCTCAAGGAGGCCAGCCTGCTTCTGTAGACTCCTCCTCTGGGGACAGGGCATAGCTAAACAAAAAGCAGCAGAAACCTCAGCAGAGGTAAATGCCCCTGTCTGATAGCTTCGAAGAGAGCAGTGGATCTCCCAGCATGGAGGTTGAGATCTGAGAATGGACAGACTGCCTGCTCAAGTGGGTGCCTGACCCCTGAGTAGTCTAACTGGGAGACATCCCCCACTAGGTGCAGACTGACACCTCACAACTCACACGGTGGAGCACACCCCTGAGACGAAGCTTCCAGAGCAAGAATCAGACAGCAACACTCACTGTGCAGCAATATTCTATCTTCTGCAGCCTCTGCTGCTGATACCCAGGCAAACAGGATTGGGAGGGGACCTCAAGCAAACTCCAACAGACCTACAGCTGAGGGTCCTGACTGTTAGAAGGAAAACTAACAAACAGAAAGGACACCCACACCAAAACCCCATCAATACATCACCATCATCAAAGACCAAAGACAGATAAAACCACAAAGATGGGGAAAAGGCAGTGCAGAAAAGCTGGAAATTCAAAAAATCAGAGCACATCTTCCCCTCCAAAGGAATGCAGTTCATCGCCAGCAACGGAACAAAGCTGGGCAGAGAATGACTTTGACGAGATGAGAGAAGAAGTCTTCAGTTGATCAAACTTCTCAGAGCTAAAGGTGGAACTACGTAACCAGTGCAAAGAAACTAAAAACCTTGAAAAAAGAATGGATGAATGGATAACTAGAATAATCAATACAGAGAAGACCTTAAAAAAACTAATAGAGATGAAAACCATAACACGAGAACTACATGACAAATGCACAAGCTTCAGTAACCGACTCAATCAACTGGAAGAAAGAGTATCAGTGATTGAAGATCAAATGAATGAAATGAAGCAAGAAGAGAAGTTTAGAGGAAAAAGAGTAAAAAGATAAACAAAGCCTCCAAGAAGTATGGGATTATGTGAAAAGACCAAATCTACGTCTGATTGGTGTGCCTGAAAGTGACGGGGAAAATGGAACTAAGTTGGAAAACACTCTGCAGGATATCATCCAGGAGAACATCCCCAACCTACCCAGGCAGGTCAACATCCAAATTTAGGAAATACAGAGAATACCACAAAGATACAGAGCCCTCAGAAATAATACCACACATCTACAGCCATTTGATATTTGATAAACCTGACAAAAACAAGAAATGGGGATAGGATTCCCTCTTTAATAAATGGTGCTGGGAAAATTGGCTAGCCATAAGTAGAAAGCTGAAACTGGATCCTTTCCTTACTCCTTATATGAAAATTAATTCAAGATGGATGAGAGACTTAAATGTTACACCTAAAACCATAAAAACCCTAGAGGACAACATAGGTAATACCATTCAGGACATAAGTATGGGCAAGGATTTCATGTCTAAAACACCAAAAGCAATGGCAACAAAAGCCAAAATTGACAAATGGGATCTAATTAAACTAAAGAACTTCTACACAGCAAAAGAAACTACCATCAGAGTGAACAGGCAACCTACAGAATGGGAGAAAATTTTTGCAATCTGCTCAACTGACAAAGGGCTAATATCCAGATCCTATAAAAACTCAATCAAATTTACAAGAAAAAAACAAACAACCCCATCAGAAGGTGGGCAAAGGATATTAACAGACATTTCTCAAAAGAAGACATTCATACAGCCTACAGACACATGAAAAAATGCTCATCCTCACTCGCCATCAGAGAAATGCAAATCAAAACCACAATGAGATACCATCTCACACCAGTTAGAATGACAATCATTAAAAAAATCAGGAAACAACAGGTGCTGGAGAGGATGTGGAGAAATAGAAGCACTTTTACACTGTTGGTGGGATTGTAAACTAGTTCAAACATTGTGGAAAAGAGTGTGGCGATTCCTCAAGGATCTAGAACTAGAAATACCATTTGACCCAGCCATCCCATTACTGGGGATATACCCAAAGGATTATAAGTCATGCTGCTATAAAGACACATGCACACGTATGTTTATTGCAACACTATTCACAATAGCAAAGACTTGGAATCAACCCAAATGTCCATCAGTGACAGACTGGATTAAGAAAATGTGGCACATATACACCATGGAATACTATGCAGCCATAAAAAAGGATGAGTTCGTGTCCTTTGTAGGGACGTGGATGCAGCTGGAAATCATCATTCTCAGCAAACTATCACAAGAACAAAAAGCTAAACACTGCATGTTCCCACTCATAGGTGGGAATTGAAAAATGAGATCACTTGGTCACAGGAAAGGGAACATCATACACCAGGGCCTATTGTCGGGAGGGGGCAAGGGGAAGGGATAGCATTAGGAGATATACCTAATGTAAATGATGAGTTAATGGGTGCAGCACACCAACATGGCACATTTATACATATGTAACAAACCTGTACATTGTGCACATGTACCTTAGAAATTAAAGTATAATAAAAAAAATTTACAAAGTTTAATATCATAAAATGATATAAATACAGACAGAAAAAATAAATATGTATGCATACGCACTCAAAGTAAAATCGTTATCTGCTTGAATTATAGTATTATTAGTATAAGATGCTTTATGTAACTCTTGTGGTATTCAAATAGCAACAAAACAAAACAAAACAAACTAAAAAACAAAAAAACCTACAGAAAGCTCACAAAACAAAAATACAAAATGTTTTAAGACTCACCACTACATAAAACTGTCAAATATAAAATAAATACATGAAAATAGAAAGGAAATATCTACTAAACAACAACAAAAATTTAGCATAAAAAATTAGTAATAAGTTCTTATATATCAATAATTACTTTGAAGGCTGACAAATTAAATTCTCTTTTTAAATACATAGAATACTAGAATGGGTTAAAAAGAAAAGGGTCCGGCTATATGCTGTATACAAGATAAACTTTAATTTGCAGACACACGTAGACTAAAAATGAAGTGATAAAATAAAGATATTCTCTGCAAATGGAAATTGTTAAAGTAGGGCTAAGAATGCTTAAGTAAGACGACATATATTATTTACATTAGAAACTGTAAAAGTAAACAAATAAATACATTGTATAATGAAAAGGTGATTAGATTTAGACATTATCACATTTGATTTAGACATTATCACAATTGTAAATATATATGCATTTGATTTAGACATTATCACAATTATAAATATATATGCATCTGAGAGTGAGACACATTATTGGGCCATTTTTACACTGTTAAAAGAAATACTTGGGGCTGGGTAACTTATAATGAAAAGGAGTTTAACTCTACAGGCTGTTCAGGAAATGTGGTGCCATCATATATTTCTGACGTGACCCAGAAAAAGCTTACAATCATGGTGGAAGGTAAATAGAGAGCAGGAGCATCTCAAGGTGAGAGTGGGAGCAAGAGAGGAAGAAGAGTGAGGTCCCAGAATTTTAAATAACAAGATTATGTGTGAGTTAAATTATACCTTGTTTTTCACCAAGAGGATGTTGTTAAACCATTCACGAGAGGTCTTGTCTCATGATCTAATTGCCTCCAACCAGTTCCTACCTCTAACATTAGGAATCATGTTTCAACATAAGATTATAGAAGACAAACATGCATACCATATCAAACACCTAAATATGTAAAGCAAATATTAAAGATCTGAAGAAGGAGATGTATTGCAAGACATAACAAAGGGGGCAGTGATGTCAGCAAGATTGCTGACTAGCCATGCTTAATATTTATTTCCCCCACAACAAAGGACCAAAACAAGAAATACACAACTATATTTGACTAAAATATCTGAAAGAGATCTTTGACGTATAGAGAGGGGTGGCAAAACCCTGTAAAGCATGGAACCTCAGGATGGCCACCTACAGAGGGGAACAAAACATCCTGCTTTGACAAATCATTTCTCCAGTTGGGATCAACTTGGAACCAGTGTAAATTTTTCCTTGCAAGAATAAGAAGCTTCCATTAATGGTGTGTACACATGCAGTACTTTTTTTTTTACAAAAGAATCATATATTTCTCACAGGCCCTAAGGCCAGATTGAGGATCTTCCTGGAGTTCAAATGGCTGCATTATTTATAGCCAATATCATGCTCCCTATGAGTCAAGATGTTACTACATAAAACCATCTTTAAAATGTAGCCAACTGCTAGAGTACATTCTGCTTTAAGTGCCAGTAGTCACTGAAACTTTATCCCCAAGGCTTTCAAATCATTGCAACATGGTCAAACATGGTAGTGCACCACTTCACAGCCAATGTGCTAATAGTCTCTACACCCTTGGGAAAAGCTGCCTAGGAGGCACTTCATGTTCCTCATCCACAGTGGCTGCAGCACCCCAACTCTGACTCTTCAAAGCTCAAGCCTACCAAAACAGCCATGACCCTGCTGCCAAAGCACATGTCCCCCAAGGAATGTGTGGTCCTTCCCAGCAGAGAAGCCAAACTCATGAATGGGACAGTGGTGTGCCCTATTGACACATCAAATAGACCAGTGTGCTGCTTCTAGGCAAGTCACACATAGGTCAGCTGAGCAGCCAGCAAACCTCTTTCTGTGTGAATCAGCTTTATGCCTCACCCCCGGAGAATCCACATGCAAACTAGCAGAACATTTGTGTGTCCCATTCATGCATAAGTCAGCATGTTTTGTCCCTAGGAAGCCAGGCCCAAGCTAGTGGACCAATTTTGTGCCCACTCTGCACAAACCATCCCAGTACATCACCACAAGCATGCCATGCCTGTCAGACAAGTTACAACCTCTTGGTGCCTAAACCAACCTGGTGCTTCACCTGCAGAGAAACAGTGATTTGTCTCAGAGAGAAGCCAATACCCTGGTGCTTGAGCTGACATGATTCCCAGAGTTCTGGGAAACATAGGGTTGGTTGATCTGAATTATTCCCCACTGCACCAAACGGGCAGAGTCCTCTCCCTACCTGGATCTGAAGTAGCCTTCTAGAGTCTGAGCTGCTGAGGTGCACCATCTTTCTGGCAAATAAAGCCAACATTGCACTGATTACTTTCCCTTGCAGTATAAGCCATGACTGTGCCCCACTATTCAGGGGTCACAGCTGCCATGGCACCTGGCCTCACAGAGCCTGGGCCATGCCTGTGTCCCATCACCTTAGTGTCCAAGGTCACCACTACTAAGTAGCCTTTTCTTCTGGCTCACAAGTTGCCACTATGCCATGTTTGCTCTGAAATTACAGTCCCTGCTCCCCAGAGCCTGAACCCCTGGAACACCCCTTTATCTCTGAAGCCATGCTGTTGTGGTGCCCAGACTTCCATTATTACAGTCTCAGTTACATATTTGCCTTCTATGTTGAACCTACTGGGGAGTGCTTCAAAGTCACATATTTCAAATTAGTGTGAGTGCTGCATCTACTCATGTCTGAGAGTAAACATACCTGTATGTCACAGATGACACAGTATTTCAGCAGGACATTAAGCCCATGACTACAGGTCCATAGCATTTGAGCTCTATAATACAGTGCTACTGTGGCTGCAAGTGGCCTGTGTCAAAGTCAACATCAATAGAGATCTCCTCAGTTAGGTCTCTCTACTTTAGGAAAACCTAGAACAGGAAAGTCTCTGAAGTTACTGTCACTGAGAATTCTAACAACCTGCCCTGCCACCATTGCTTCCACAAACTCCTGAAGCTTATGCCATAGAAGAACTCACATGTATTGCTGACATTCATCACAGCAAAACACAAAAACAAACAAACAAACAAAAAACCTTCACAGAGACTACACTATAGTCTTCACAGAGACTAAACTATTGAATTCAGCTGGGACCAAAGTCAATGCACCCAACACAACCAACAACCCTAGGACTAATTTGCAGATGATAGACTTTACCTATGAAAGCCATTTTATAACATTGAAAGAGGTGACTGCTCCACAATATGGGCAGATAGCAACACAGGAATACAAGATACATAAAAGGTAAACAAAACAAAACAAAAAAGTGAAACCACAATGGAACACAATAGTTCTCTAGTAAGTTACCCTAAAGAAAAGAAAATGTATAAACTACCTAAGGAGGATTTTAACATAATGATGATAGGAAAACTCAGTGTGATGTAAGTTGATACAAATAAACAATCAAATTAAATCAGCAAATCAGTTTATTATCTGAATAAAAAATTTCACAAAGAGATAGATCTCATTCCAAATAACAAAACATAAATCTTGAAGCTGAATAGTTTAAATAATAAAATTAAAAATACAACTGAGAGCTTCAACAGCTGACTAGATTAAGTAGAAGAGAAAAATGTGAGCTTGATGTATCTATTGAAATAACTCAGTTTGGAAAAAAAAGAAAAAAATGTGACAAAAAAATAGGACTTATGGGACACCATAAAGTTACCAAATCTTTTCAATATGGGAGTTTCTGAGAGAGAAGAGATGGATTAAGTCACAGAAAGTATATTTAACAAAATAATAGCTGAAAACTTTTCAAGTTTGGGGAGAGATATGGGCATCCTGACCCACAAGGCATAACAATTCTCAAATAGAGTCTACCTAAAAATATCTTCCTTCAGGCATATTGTAATCAATTATCAAAAGTAAAAGAGAAAGAATTCTAAAAGCAGCAAGCGACATATAAAGGAGTTCTCATCAGACAATTAGCAGATTTCTCAGCAGAAAGCTTTCATATCAAGAGAGAATTGGATGATATATTGAAAGTGCTGAAAGAAGAAAATAACTAAAACCCAAGAATATTATACTCAGCTAAGCTATCACTAAATAGTAGAGGAGAAACAAAGGCCATTCCAGACAAAGAAAAGCTGCATGAATTTATTATTACTTGACCATACTTATGAAAAATATTCAAGAGAATGCTTTAAGAAAAAGTGAAAGGATAATGAGCACTGTCATATACATATATGAAAGTATAAAACTCATGGGTAGATGTAAATCTACAATCAAATTTATACTTTGTTATTGCAAACATGGCATGTAAACCTTTGAAGTCTCTAGTATAAAGGTAAGAAGGCAAGATGATCAAAAATATCTATAACTAAAACGAACTGGAGGAACACACATGTAAAATACATAACTTAAGAAAACAAAATTAAGAATTGTGGCTAAGAATTAAAAAATGAGTTTTGTATGTGACCAAAGTCAAGTTTTTCTCAGTTTAAAATACTATAAGATTATTTATGCATCTTATGAAGAGCAGCCATATGCACACAAGGAAATGAGAGCAATTCTACTATCTTTGAAAATATCCTTATTATTATTAAAATATTTTGCATTTACTGATTCTTATTTGACAGACGGACATATGGTCTAAACAAGAGAATAGTGAAAAATGAGTATTCTGTTTTTTTGGGGGTAAAGTGTTCTGTATATGTCTGTTAATTTCAATTTCATGATAGTAGCCTTTGAGTTATCTATTTTCTTATTTATTTTAATTCTTGTTGTTCTTTTTTTTATTATTATACTTTAAGTTCTAGGGTACATGTGCATAACGTGCAGGTTTGTTACATATGTATACATGTGCCATGTCGGTGTGCTGCACCCATCAACTCGTCAGCACCCATCAATTCAACATTTATATCAGGTATAACTCCCCAATGCAATCCCTGCCCCCTCCCCCCTCCCCATGATAGGCCCCAGTGTGTGATGTTCCCCTTCCCGAGTCCAAGTGAGCTCATTGTTCAGTTCCCACCTATGAGTGAGAACATGCGGTGTTTGGTTTTCTCTTCTTGTGACACTTTGCTAAGAATGATGGTTTCCAGCTGCATCCATGTCCCTACAAAGGATGCAAACTCATCCTCTTTATGGCTGCATAGTATTCCATGGTGTATATGTGCCACATTTTCTT
>NW_022294671.1:0-2448 GCF_002776525.5 Piliocolobus tephrosceles | reverse complement strand
TTTTTTTTTTTTTTTTTTTTTTTTTTTTTTTTTTTTTTTTATATTATATTTTTTTTTTGATTCCTACTTCTGTAGTGTTTGGGAAATAACGATTTGATAAACACAAATCTAAATTTTTTTGCACGATATATTGAATATGCTTTTGAGCTTTAGTATTTGAAACTTTTTTTTTCATAATAAGTTCTACTTTTTCCTTTAAAGCAGCTCTACTTTTTATTTGTTCTTGTACTTTACCATAAAAGGATTCACTACTTTTTTCAATATGTTTAAAAGATTGATACTTTTTTACTCTTATGTTTTCATAATAATCTATATTTTTTTTAATCTTATTTAGTTCTTGCTGTTCATATAATTCTTTCAACGCCCTGTTTATAATATCATCTACTATGGTATCAACTTTTGGCTTTATCTTTTCATAGTATTCAGTAAAATTGTCAAGAACAACTTGAGTTGCTGCATCTTTATATGTACATTTTTTTATTAGTTTTTTTTTTCTTTCTTTTATTAACCTTTTTTTTTCTTGTTCTAATTTTTTTTTTTTTTTTTTTTTATACTCATTTAAAATATCTACCGTATCGATATCATCACTTTTTGAGCTATCTGTCATTGATTGACTACTTGATGAGGATTTTTTTTTTTCTTTTCAGTTATTTTGGCTTCTTCATATTTCACTCCTTGAGTATGTATATCTTTTTTTTTTAAAAGGTTAATAAGGAATTCATCATTGCTATTTATTTTTTTTAACTGTGATTGTTTTTGTTCACTATGACCATTATTATTATCATTATTATTATTATCGCATTTAATGGATTTATGTTTGTTTGTTTTATTATTTATATTGTTTGTATATCCTTTATTTATGTCAGTTACAACACTTTTGTTTTCCTTATTTTTGCTGTTATATTTGTTTTTACCGTCTTTACTATTTTTAGTATCATTTGTTATATATGGCGACTTCGATTTGATTGTTTCTTTTTTTTTTTCTACAGTTGTGTTACGATTTTTTATAAGGCCTATTCTGCTTTTTTCAATTTTTATACCCTTGCCTATATGTAAATTATTGTTTTTGTTTTTGTTTTTGTTTTTGTTTTTTTGAAGATAGAAATTTAAGTTTTTTTTTTCCTTTTTTTTATTACCTTTTGTTTGCGTTTTTTTTTCACTAAGGTTAGAATATTCATTTTGTTCTTTAGTGCATGTATTGGCGCCCTGCATAATGAATATAAAAAAAATTTATATATACGTATATATATATATATATTACAAAAACAAAATGTCCAAGAGTTTAAATAATTTTACCTTCATTTTTTAAATTAAAACAAATTAAAAAAGACAAATATTAAAAAACAGAGTATGTGTTATACAACAAAAAAGTGTAAATATAAATAATATACACATACTTATATATATATATATATATATATAAATACCTTTAAATTAAAGAAGAAAAAGAAATACCAAAAAAAAAAAAAAAAAAAAAAAAAAATATTAACATGTTTATTCTATCATATAAAACTATAAAATCATGTATATTCGATTAGTGATCGACCAAAATTTTTTTTATCCAACATACACAAACCACAAAAAATCAACTATTAAAAAAAAAATTTTATATATATATTTTTTTTTATATGCTAAATTAGTTGTACCTTTTCTGAGTCTTTTATTGTTTTTTTAAGATTGATACATTTTTCTGGTGGGTCCGTTTGTTGCTTATACGATTTTACTCTACCATAAAAAGTGACAATCGTGAAAAAATAATAATATGTATATTTGTTGTCTGCTTATATATTTGTATGTACGTGCAACAAAACATTTTGGTAAATGAAATTAAAAAAAAAAGTTAATAAAATAAATAAATAGACAAATAGACAATAAACAAATAAACAAATAAACAAATAAACAAATAAACATATAAATAAAATAATAGTACCTTAATGATTCTACTTTAAGATTGTTTTTGTCTTTTGACATTTTAACATCTAGAAAAACAAAAATAATTTTAATTGTGCCTATTTTTTTTTTTTTTTTTTTTTTGTTGTAGGTAAGTAAAATATACTGAAGAAGTATAATACGTCTTTATACCACGTGTATGCAATTTTTTTATATTTAAAAAAAAAAGGAAAAAGAAAAAAAAAAAAAAAAGAAAGAATGAATGAAAGAAAAGCAAAACTACAATATAATGTTTTATTTTTATGCATAAAAATATTTTATAATCTTTGTGTCTTTTTTTCTTTTTCTATTTTTCTCTTTTTTTTGTCAATTGGAAAAAAAAAAAATAAATAAATAAACAAACAAACGAACAAACAAACAAATAAATAAAAAAAAAAAATAAAAAAATTAAATAATATTTATATATAAATGCACATTTTGAGAATACAACGTAATATAAAAATTTTAATTAATATATATATATATATATATATAGGCTTTGCTTTCCTTTACATAATG
>NW_022294670.1:0-13830 GCF_002776525.5 Piliocolobus tephrosceles | reverse complement strand
CCCCCAGCCTCGCTGCTGCCTTGCGGTTAGATTGCCGCAGACTGCTGTGTTAGCAAGGAGGGAGGCTCCGTGGGCGTGTGACCCTCCTGGCCAGGTGTGGGATATAATCTCAGGTGTGCCGGTGTTACAGCGCAGTATTGGGGTGGGAGTTACCCGATTTTCCAGGTGTTGTGTGTCTCAGTTCCCCTGGCTAGGAAAAGGGACTCCCTTCCCCCTCGCGCTTCCCAGGCGAGGCGATGCCTCGCCGTGCTTCAGCTCTCGCTGGTCGGGCTGCAGCAGCTGACCAGCACTGATTGTCCGGCACTCCCGAGTGAGATGACCCCAGTACCTCAGTTGAAAATGCAGAAATCACCGGTCTTCTGTGTCGCTCGCGCTGGGAGATGGAGACTGAAGCTGTTCCTATTCGGCCATCTTGCTCGGCCCCTCAAGAGCAATTTTTTAAATAAAATTAATTTAATGTGTACAACAAGTTAAAATTAAAATTCTGAAAGCACAGAAGTTACCAGCAGATTATATTAATATTATAATTATTCATATTCTTATGAGGAAATAATGCAGATATTTATTTCATTTATTTCAGAATGTATTAGGTCAAAAGTCAACATGAATACAGAAAAATCAAAATGAAAACCAATAACTATTTTAAATGCATAGCTTTGCCACATTGCTAGAGTGGGGAAAAAAGTTGTTAATCTAAGTTACTTTGAAATTCTCTTGCCTGAAAACTCTAAGACTAATAACAGAAGAAACTGTACCTAAACACTGTATTCTAGTTTGTAAAAAGTTTTTCCTCATGAATGTGTATTTTGTCAACCTGAACATGCTGTAAATATATACTGCTTTTGGAAAATGAAATAAAGAGAGCAAAATAGTAGGAGTTAAGTTTGTCACTGTTAGAGAGAATAGTTACAGTAAGAAAGGAGAAAATCAACAATAAAACACGGAATAAACAATGAATTACAAATTGAGACATCAGTATAACCTCAAATTTAGTTTAATATAGATACAGATGGATACATTAAGAAATATAGATATGTGTCTGTGCATGAGTTGGTATACTAAGGTCTGTCTACTGAGAAGGCCTAAAAGTAGTGACACTGCACTAACAATAAACACTTTCAGAGCCCAGAACTTGGTTTCAATGTAATTCCTTAGTAATAATAATTTAAAAACAAAAAAAAAACAAGACTTCTTTAATTTCACAGGGAATACATAAGACTACTCTTAATACAGTTGGAGAATCCTCTCCAAATCTCCTGTTGAAATGTAATACCCAGTGTTAGAGGTAGGACTTGGTTAGAGGTCTTTGGATAATGAAGGCATATCCTTCATGAATGGCTTAGCACCGTCCTCTTGGTAGTGATATAGGAGTTAAAAAATTATTTAGGCAGATAGTGAGGGTAAAGAAGTCCTCATTAAGTCTTCCCTTTGAATGAAAACTAGCCCCCAAATCATTTCATTTTCTAATAAAGAGCATCCTGTAAAATCAAGCTGCAAACATAGGCAAGCAAGCTAGAAACTTGCACAGTTGAATCCTGGTAGCTGTGCCAGTAGGAAAGGGGCTACCTGGGGACTAGTCATGTTCAAAACGGCAGCTCCATTTTCCCTTCTCTTTGCCAACCACATGTAAAATAAAGAGCAGGCAACATGGTGTTAGCTAAGCAAAGACCCCATTTACATACTCAGATTAGGGTGAGGTGGCCAGCTTCTTCACATGCTACGTAAATGTCACTCCTGGTCCAACCAATCTGTGGGCCCTGTGTAAATCAGACACCACTTTCTCAAGCCTGTCCATAAAATCTGGTACACTCCACCACAGGCCAGAATTACCATTTTGTCACCCCTCTCTCACAAGAAAGAGAGCTTTTCTTCTTTCTCTTTCTTTTGCCTATTAAAACTCTACTCCTAAACTCATTCCTTGTGTGTGTCCTAATTTTCTTACCATGAGACAAGGAACCTCAGGTATTACCCCAGGCAACAATGCTGCTTACTCACTCAAGGTAGTGAGTGAACTCTTGTGAGATCTGGTTGTTTAAAAGTGTGTGGCACTGCCCCCACCTGACTTCTCTTGCTCTTTCTCTCACTATGTTACATGCTTGCTCCCACTTCACCATCTGCTAGATGAGTAAAATATCCTTAAGGCTTCCCCAGAAGCTGAGAAGATGCCAGTGTCATGACTTCTGTACAGCCTGCACAACCATCAGCCAATTAAACCTCCTTTCATTATAAATTACTAGGCCTTAGATATTATTCAAATATTTAAAACACAGGTCATTCTTGTGTTCTATAAAGAAATATCCAAAACCTGGTAAACCAAATTGGTACCACGAATGGGATATTGCCATATATAAATACAAATAAACAAACAAAAAACTGAAAATGTGGAAGCAACGTTGGAATCGGGTAACAGGCAGAGGTTGGAAGAGTTGGCAGATCTCAGAAAAAGACAGGAAGATGGAAGAAAGTTTGAAACTTCTTAGAGACTGATTAAATGGTCATAACCAAAAAGCATACAGTGACGTGGACAGTGAAGTCCAGTCTGATGAGGCTTCAGACAAAAATGAGAAACTTCTGGGAACTAGAGCAAAGGTCACCCATGTTATGCCTTAGCAAAGAGCCTGGCAACATTGTGTTCATTCCCTAAGGATCTGTCAAAGTTTGAACTTAAAAGTGACGATTTAAGGTATCTGGCAGAATAAGTTTCTAATCAGAAAAGCATTTAAATTATTGTCCGACAACTTCTAAAACCCTATACTGAGACCTGGAAGAAAATGAGTGTCTGATAGGAAAAAGTTATATTTATATGAGGAGCATCGCATAAATGTTTGGAATATTTGCAGCCTGGCCATTTGGCAGAAAAAAAATCATTATCAGGAGAGCAATTCAAGCTGGTCATAGAGCAAACACTTGCTAGGGATATTTGCATAACTAAAAAAAAACCAAGTGCTAATATCCAAGTCAACAGTAAAAAGGCCTCCAAAGCATTTCAGAGATCTAAGAGGCAGCCACTCCCATCACAGGAACAGAGATATAGAAGGAAAAACTTGGAGAGGGGGCCTGCTGCCTCGTGCAGCCCTGGACACTGCTGTCTGCATCCAGGGTGTTCTGGCTCCAGTCTCAGTTCAAAACGCTCCCAGTACAGCTTGGGTCACTTTTTCAGCGAGTTCAAGCTGTAAATTGTGGTGGCTTTCATGTGGTGTTAAGCTTGTAGGCACACAGAGTGCAAGAGTGAAAGAGGCTTGGCAGCCTCTCCCCAGATTTCAGAAGATGTATGAGAAATCCTGGGTACCCAGGGAGAAGCCTGCTTCAGAAGTGGAGCACTGGCAGAGAACCTCTTCAAGAGCAGGACAGAGGGCACATGTGGAGTTGGAGGCCCTACACAAATTCCCTACTAGGACACCACCTAGTGGTGCTCTAGGAAGAGGGCCACCACCTTTCAGACCTTAGAACGGTAGGTCCACTGGCAGCTTGTATTTTGCACCTGGAAAAACCACAGGTGCTCAGCTCGAACCCATGAAGGCTGTTAATGGGGCGTTGTACGATGTGAAGCCACAGAGTAGAGCTTCCCAAGTCATTGGGAGGCCATCCCTTGTATAAGTGTGCCCAGGACGTGGGACATGGGGTCAAGGATTATTTTACAGCTTTAAGATTTAATGACTGCGATGCTGTTGCAGACTTGTGTGGGGCTTCTAGCCCATTTCTTTTAGCCAATTTCACACTTTTGGGAATGGAATGTTTACCCAATGTCTGTAATTCCTTTGTATCTTGGAAGTATATAACTTGCTTTTTATTTTACAGGTTTATAGGAGAAAGAAACTCATCCTCAGATGAGACTTTGGAATTCAACTCGGAACTTGGGACTTCTGAGGTAATACTAGAATGAGTGAAGACTTTTGAGGACTATTAGCAGGAGATCATTATGATCAGCAATGTGAGAATAACGCAAGATTTGGGGGGGCCAGGGCCAGAATGATGCTGCTTGGATGTCCCTTATAAATCTCATTTTGAAATGTAAACCCCCATGATGAATGTGGGATCTGGTGAGAGGTGTTTTGATCATGAAGGTATATTCCTCATGAATGTCTCAGCACCGTCTTATTGGTAGTGAGAGAGGTCTTGTGAGATCTGGATGTTTAAAAGTGTGTGGCACCTCCCTCCACTTTTATCTTCCTCCTGCTCTTGCCATGTGATGTGCCTGCTCTCACTTTGCCTTTTACTGCGAAGAAAATCTCCCCAAGGCTTTCCCAGAAGCTGTGTAGATGCCAGTGCCACAGTTCCTGTATAGCTTGCACAAGCCTGAGCCCAATAATCTATTTTTAGTATAAATTACCCAGCATTAGGTATTTATTTACAGCAATACAAAAACAGCCTGATATAACTCTAGAGCACATTTTAGTGTCATAATTCAGAAAACATTAAAAATATGGGAAGCATTTGAAAAGAAGTGATTCAGAAGTCAAACTAAAAACCCTTCTGGAATAAAACAAACAAACAAATAACATTATAGATTGTAACAGAACATAGACAAATAGCCCATAGAAATATAAACAAATAATTAAATATATAAATAAGTTATGTAGACTAAACAAATCTCTGTACAAAATAATTCTTAATTATTTGTGTAGATACACACAAATAAACACAGCACATCAAGAAATTGGAGCTTATTCAAGGCTTACTCCTTGAGTAGCCCCTAGAATACTTATTTTTTCACCAGTTGACACTTAGTTGAATGTAAAAAGAGACTTTCTTGCTGAACTTGAAAAAGTAAACAGTCATATTTTGATCTGCCTGTGGAAAAAAATGACATATCAGTAACTGCAAATAGCCTCTCTAATACTTTTTTTTTTTTTTCACCAATTGACACTTAGGAAGAATCCAGGACTTTTATCCTACAACCACAAGAAATTGCATTCTGATAGAAACACAAATAAGCGGGAGGTGGAGCAAGATGGGAGGTGGTACTGATGGGGTTTTGGTGTGGGTGTCCTTTGTTTTTGTTAGTTTTCCTTGTAACGGTCAGGACCCTTGGCTGTAGGTCTGTTGAAGATTACTTGAGGTTCACTCCAGACCCTGTTTCCCTGAGTATCAGCAGAGGAGGCTGCAGAACATAGAATATTGCTGAACAGCAAGTGATCCTGTCTGATTCTTGCTCTGGAAGCTTTGTCTCAGGGGTGTACCCCACCGTGTGATGTGTGAGGTGTCCGTCTGCACCTAGTGGAGGATGTCTCCAAGTTATGCTACTGAGGGGTCAGGGACCCACTTGAGCAGGCAGTCTGTCTGTTCTCAGATCTCAGCCTCTGTGTTGGGAGATCCACTGCTCTCTTCAAGGCTGTCAGACAGGGTCATTTGCATCTGCAGAGCTTTCTGCTACATTTTGTTTAGTTGTGCACTGTCCCCAGAGATGGAGTCTACAGAGACAGGCAGGCCTCCTTGAGCTTCTGTGGGCTCCACCCAGTTTGAGCTTCCCAGAGGCTTTGTTTACCTACCTAACCCTCAGCAATGGCAGGCACGCTTCCCCCAGTCTGGCCACTGCCTTGCAGTTAGATCGCAGATTGCTGTGCTAGCAAAGAGGGAGGCTCCGTGTGCATGGGACCCTCCCGGTCAGGTGTGGGGTATAATCTCCTGGTGTGCCATTTGCTAAGACCCTTGGTAAAGCACAATATTAGGGCGTGAGTTACCCTATTTTCCAGGTGTTGTGTGTCTCAGTTTCCCTGGCTAGGAAAAGGGATTCCCTTCTCCCTTGCCCTTCCCAGGTGAGGCGATGCCTTACCCTGCTTCAGCTCTCTCTGGTTGGGCTGCACTAGCTGACCAGCACCGATAGTCTGGCACTCCCCCGTGAGACGAACCTAGTACCTCAGTTGAAACTGCAGAAATCACCCATCTTCTGTGTCGCTTGCACTGGGAGTTGGAGACTGGAGCTGTTCCTATTCAGCCATCTTGATTCGGGGACTGATAGTGTACTTATCTGGCTTTATTATCAGGGTAATACTGGCTTCATAGAATGAGTTAGGATGAATTCTATGCTTCTCTATTTTTGACATGTTGCAGAACGATTGGTATCTGTTCTTTGTGCATTTACTGGAATTGAGCTGTGAATCATTCTGATTCTGGGCATTTTTGCTGCTATTGATGGGAGATTATTATTACTGGTTCTGTCTCACTACTCAATATTGAGCTGTTCAGGATTTCTAGTTCTCCTTGGTTCATTCTTGAGAGGTTCAATTTTTTTTTCCAGGAATTTACGCCTTTCTTCTCTGTTTTCTGGTGAGAGAAGTTAGCTAACTTGCCTTAAGTACACAGAAAAGAAATGGTCCCTGGAGAGCCCCTGGCCCACAGGTCAGTGCCTCATCCCCATATAACACAAAAAAATTAAGATATTTCTAATATCTTATTTAAAAAGTTATAGGGGTTATAGGGTTGGCTTGAAACCAGTTTTAGGAGGTTCGATTGCTTCCTTTTTTGTCTAGGCTTAATATAGGTTGGTTCTTCAAATGTGTGGTAAGGCGGAGGGCAGCCATACAACAACTCTAGGTTAGTAGTAGGCAGTTCGATTAGCAAAACTTTACGTTTTGAGGCAAAAGCTTCTCAGGTTATATAAATTATTAATATTACTCCTACTAGGGAGATGAAGGAACCTATGGATGATAGAATATTTCATGTGGTGTAGGCATCAGGGTAGTCAGAATAGTGTCAGGCTATTCCGGACAAACCAAGAAAGTGTTGTGGAAAGAAGGTTAAAATTATGCCTACAAATATAATGGCGAAATGGGTTTTGGTATAGGCTTGGTCTAGTGTATAGCCTGAAAATAAGGGAAATCAATGAATAAAAACCCCTATGATAGCGAATACAGTTCCTATTGATAGGATGTAGTGAAAGTGGGCTACAACATAGTATGTGCCATGTAATACAATATCTAATGATGAGTTTGCCAATACAATACTGGTTAGGCCTCCCACGGTGAAGAGAAAATTAAAGCCTAAGGCTCAAAGTATTGCAAGGGGTCACTTGATATTGCTTCTGTGAAGTGTGGCAAGTCAGCTAAAGACCTTAACACTGGTAGGAATTGCAATAATTATAGTGGCAGAAGTGAAGTGGGCTCGTGTATCTATGTCTATACCCACTGTAAATATGTGATGAGCTCATACAATAAAGCCCAAGAACTCAATTGATATTACAGTTCAAACTATACCAATGTATCCAAATGGCTCTTTTTTTCCAAAATAATATGTTAAAATGTGAGAGATTATTCTAAACTCAGGTAGAATGGGGATATAAACTTCGGGGTGACCAAAAAATCAGAGTAGGTGTTGATATAAGATGGGATCCCCTCCTCCGACTGGATCAAAGAAAGTGGTATTGAGGTTATGGTCTGTTAGTAGTATGGTGATGCCGGCAGCTTAGACTAGTAGAGAGAGGAGTAGTAGGACTGCTGTGATTAGGACTGATCAAATAAACAGGGGGATTTGATATTGAGATATGGTAGGAGGTTTCATGTTGATAATAGTGGTGATGAAATTGATAGCCCCTAAAATAGAGGAAATACCTGCTAGATGAAGTGAGAAGATAGTTAGATCTACAGAGGCCCCCGGGTGGGAGAAATTTCCTGCTAAGGGGGGATAAACTGTTCAGCTGCCGGCACTGATAAGGGAACTAGCACAGGGGGCTGTGCCTGGAGACATACCCATGGCTGCACAGATAGGAGAACCTCCAGCCCATTCAGACAAAAACTTGCACAAACCTCTGGCTCACACATATAAGAGAACAAGGCCCAACATAGAAATGCCTTTGTCCTTTGTATAATCAATGGCCTCCAAGGAAAAAGTTTCTTCTCCTTTTGTGGGCATGCACATGGAGTGCTTCGGTGGGTTCAAGTGGGCACTTTTGTTTCCTTTTTGGGCTGTGATCCCAGCCTCTATGAATTATCACTTCAGTCCCTGATTGGTCCCAGGCCAAACTTTCACTTCAGCTCCAGATAGGTCCCAGGCCAAGCTGAGTACCCCTATGAATCATCAACTCCTGATTGGTCCCGGGTTAAGGTCCTGGGCCAAGCTGAATCATGCTTTCTCCAAGACAGCCCACAGACTAAGCACATTCTTTCCCCTTTCCAGTCCGTAATATCCCCAGACCCCAGCCTCATAGTGGGCAACCCATTTGGACTGCCCTCTCTGCTGCAGAGATCTTTCTTCTTTCACTTATTAAACTTTCATTCCAACCTCACCCTTGTGTCCCTACTTCTTAGTCACCATGGACGTGAGACAAAGAACTCCAGGTCGTATCTCAGACAATGAAGAGACTGTTACATCTTGGTGAATTGACGAGACTACAACACCAGTTTATGAGTACATAGTTGTTCACAGTAGCCTTTGAGGATCTTTTGTATTTCTGTGGTATCATTTGTAATGTCTCCTTTTTTTATTTCTGATTTGGTTTATGTGGATCTTCTCTTTCGGTTCGTCTACCTAGTGGTTGGCACATTTGGTTTATGTTTTTGAAGATTCGGCTTTTCATTTTATTACACTTTTGTTTTGTTTTCTGATCTCTATTTCATTCAGTTGTGCTTTGATCTTTGTTATTTCTTTTCCTCTGTTAACTATGATTTGGGTTTGTTCTTGTTTTGTTTTAGTCGCTTGATTTATAATGCTATGTTTATTTGTGATCTTTCTAACTTTCTATATTTTTTTTTTACTAAATTCAGGGGATGATGTGCAGATTTGCTACCTGGGTATATTGTATGATACTGAGATTTGGGTTTTTCTTGCTTCTGTCACTCAAATAGTGACCATAATACCCAATAGGGAGTTTTTAAACCCTTGCTCACTTCTCTCCTTTCCCCCATTTGGAGTCCCCAGTGTCTGTTGTTTCCATCTTTATGCCCATGTGTACCCAATGTTTACATGCTCCTTATAACTGGGAATATGTGGTATTTGTTTTTTTGTTTCTGCATTAAGTCACTTAGGATAATGGCCTCCAGCTGCAGGCATGTTGCTGCAAAGAACATGATTTTATTTTTTCAATGGCTGTATAGTATTCCACAGTGTGTATTCACCACATTTTATTTATCCAGTCTACCATTGATGAACACATAAGTTGATTTCATGTCTTCGCTATGTCAACACTATATGAGTAGTATGGCAATAAACATATGAGTGCATGTGTCTTTTCGGTAGAATGATTTATTTTCCTTTGAGTATATATGCTGTAGTGGGATTGCTGGGTTGAAGGGTTGTTCCACTTTTAGCCGTTGGAGAAATATGAAAACTGCTTTCCACAGTGACTGAACTAATTCAAATTCTCACCAACGGTGTATGAGCATTTCCTTTTCTTCATAGATTCACCAACATCTGTTATTTATTCACTTTTCAGTAATAGCCATTTTCACTGGTTTGAAAAGATGTGTCAATATGATATTGATTTTCATTTATCTGATGATTACTGATGTTGAGCCTTTCTTCGTGTCCGTTGACTGATTTTATGTCTTTTTTGAGAAGTGTCTGCTCAAGTCTGCTGTCCACATTTTATGAGATCATTTGTTATTTTCTTTTTTTTTTTTATTATACTTCAAGTTCTAGGGTACATATGCATAACGTGCAGGTTTGTTACATATGTATACCTGTGCCATGTTGGTGTGCTGCACCCATCAACTCGTCAGCCCCCATCAATTCATCATTTATATCAGGTATAACTTTGCAATGCAATCCCTCCCCCCTCCCCCCTCCCCATGTTAGGCCCCAGTGTGTTATGTTCCCCTTCCCGAGTCCAAGTGAATTCATTGTTCAGTTCCCACCTATGAGCGAGAACATGCCGTGTTTGGTTTTCTCTTCTTGTGATAGTTTGCTAAGTATGATGGTTTCCAGCTGCATCCATGTCCCTACAAAGGACGCAAACTCATCCTTTTTTATGGCTGCATAGTATTCCATGGCGTATATGTGCCACATTTTCTTAATCCAGTCTGTCACTGATGGACATTTGGGTTGATTCCAAGTCTTTGCTATTGTGAATAGTGCTGCAATAAACATACGTGTGCATGTGTCTTTGTAGTAGAATAATTTATAATCCTTTGGGTATATACCCAGTAGTGGGATGGCTGGGTCATATGGTACAACTAGTTCTAGATCCTTGAGGAATCGCCATACTGTTTTCCATAATGGTTGAACTAGTTTACAATCCCACCAACAGTGTAAAAGTGTTCCTATTTCTCCACATCCTCTCCAACACCTGTTGTTTCATGATTTTTTAATGATTGCCATTCTAACTGGTGTGAGATGGTATCTCATTGTGGTTTTGATTTGCATTTCTCTGATGGCCAGTGATGATGAGCATTTGTTCATGTGTCTGTTGGCTGTAAGAATGTCTTCATTTGAGAAATGACTGTTCATATCCTTTGCCCACTTTTGGATGGGGTTGTTTGTTTTTTTCTTGTATATTATTTGAGTTCTTTGTAGATTCTGGAAATTAGCCCTTTCTAAGATGAGTAGAATGCAAAAATTTTCTCCCATTCTGTAGGTTGCCTGTTCACTCTGTTGGTAGTTTCTTTTGCCGTGCAGAAGCTCTTTAGTTTAATTAGATCTCATTTGTCAATTTTGGCTTTTGCTGCCATTGCTTTTGGTGTTTTAGACATGAAGTCCTTGCCCATGCCTATGTCCTGAATGGTACTACCTAGATTTTCTTCTAGGGTTTTTATGGTAATAGGTCTAACATTTAAGTCTCTAATCCATCTTGAATTAATCTTTGTATAAGGAGTAAGGAAAGGATCCAGTTTCAGCTTTCTACTTATGGCTAGCCCATTTTCCCAGCACCATTTATTAAATAGGGAATCCTTTCCCCATTTCTTGTTTTTGTCAGGTTTGTCAAAGATCAGATGGTTGTAGATGTGTAGTATTATTTCTGAGGACTCTGTTCTGTTCCATTGGTCTATAGCTCTGTTTTGGAAACAGTACCATGCTGTTTTGGTTACTGTAGCCTTGTAGTATAGTCTGAAGTCAGGTAGCGTGATGCCTCCAGCTTTGTCCTTTTGACTTAGGATTGTCTTGGCAATGCAGGCTCTTTTTTGGTTCCATATGAACTTCAAAGCAGTTTTTTCCAATTCTGTGAAGAAACTCATTGGTAGCTTGATGGGGATGACATTGACTCTATAAATAACCTTGGGCAGTATGGCCATTTTCACGATATTGATTCTTCCTATCCATGAGCATGGTATGTTCTTCCATTTGTTTGTGTCCTCTTTGATTTCACTGAGCAGTGGTTTGTAGTTCTCCTTGAAGAGGTCCTTGACATCCCTTGTAAGTTGGATTCCTAGGTATTTTATTCTCTTTGAAGCAATTGTGAATGGAAGTTCATTCCTGATTTGGCTCTCTGCTTGTCTGTTACTGGTGTATAAGAATGCTTGTGATTTTTACACATTAATTTTGTATCCTGAGACTTTGCTGAAGTTGCTTATCAGCTTAAGAAGGTTTTGGGCTGAGACGATGCAGTTTTCTAAGTATACAATCATGTCATCTGCAAACAGGGACAATTTGACTTCTTCTTTTCCTAACTGAATACCCTTGATTTCTTTCTCTTGCCTGATTGCCCTAGCCAGAACTTCCAACACTATGTTGAATAGGAGTGGTGAAAAAGGGCATCCCTGTCTTGTGCCAGTTTTCAAAGGGAATTTTTCCAGTTTTTGCCCATTCTGTATGATATTAGCTGTGGGTTTGTCATAAATAGCTCTTATTATTTTGAGGTACGTTCCATCAATACCGAATTTATTGAGCGTTTTTAGCATGAAGGGCTGTTGAATTTTGTCAAAAGCCTCTTCTGCATCTATTGAGATAATCATGTGGTTCTTGTCTTTGGTTCTGTTTATATGCCGGATTACATTGATTGATTTGCAAATGTTGAACCAGCCTTGCATCCCAGGGATGAAGCCCACTTGATCATGGTGGATAAGCTTTTTGATGTGCTGCTGAATCCGGTTTGCCAGTATTTTATTGAGGATTTTTGCATCGATGTTCATCAGGGAGATTGGTCTAAAATTCTCTTTTTTTGTTGTGTCTCTGCCAGGCTTTGGTATCAGGATGATGTTGGCCTCATAAAATGAGTTAGGGAGGATTCCCTCTTTTTCTATTGATTGCAATAGTTTTAGAAGGAATGGTACCAGCTCCCGCTTGTAACTCTGGTAGAATTCAGCTGTGAATCCATCTGGTCCTGAACATTTTTTGGTGGGTAGGCTAATAATTATTGCCTCAATTTCAGAGCCTGCTCTTTGTCTATTCAGGGATTCAACTTCTTCCTGGTTTAGTCTTGGGAATGTGTAAGTGTGTAGGAAATTATCCATTTCTTCTAGATTTTCTAGTTGATTTGCGTAGAGGTGTTTACAGTATTCTCTGATGGTAGTTTGTATTTCTGTGTGGTCATAGGTGATATCCCCTTTATCAATTTTATTGCGTCTATTTGATTCCTCTCTCTTTTCTTCTTTATTAGTCTTGCTAGCGGTCTGTCAATTTTGTTGATCTTTTCAAAAAACCAACTCCTGGATTCATTGATTTTTTGAAGGTTTTTTTTGTCTCTATCTCCTTCAGTTCTGCTCTGATCTTAGTTATTTCTTGCCTTCTGCTAGCTTTTGAGTGTGTTTGCTCTTGCCTCTCTAGTTCTTTTAATTGTGATGTTAGAGTGTCAATTTTAGATCTTTCCTGCTTTCCCTTGTGGGCATTTAGTGCTATAAATTTCCCTCTACACAGTGCTTTAAATGTGTCCCAGAGATTCTGGTATGTTGTATCTTTGTTCTCATTGGTTTCAAAGAACATCTTTATTTCTACCTTCATTTCGTTATGTACCCAGTAGTCATTCAGGAGCAGGTTGTTCAGTTTCCATGTAGTTGAGCGGTTTTGATTGAGTTTCTTAGTCTTGAGTTCTAGTTTAATTGCACTGAGGTCTGCGAGACAGTTTGTTATAATTTCTGTTCTTTTACATTTGCTGAAGAGTGCTTTACTTCCAATTATGTGGTCAATTTTGGAATAAGTGTGACGTGGTGCTGAGAAAAATGTATATTCGGCTGACTTGGGATGGAGAGTTCTATAGATGTCTATTAGGTCCGCTTGTTGCAGAGATGAGTTCAATTCCTGAATATCTTTGTTAACTTCTGTCTGGTTGATCTGTCTAATGTTGACAGTGGAGTGTTGAAGTCTCCCATTATTATTGCATGGGAGTCTAAGTCTCTTTGTAAGTCTCTAAGGACTTGCTTTATGAATCTGGGTGCTCCTGTATTGGGTGCAACAAAGAACGCCACAAACATACTCCTCCAGAAGAGCAACTCCAAGACACATAATTGCCAGATTCACCAAAGTTGAAATGAAGGAAAAAATCTTAAGGGCAGCCAGAGAGAAAGATCGGGTTACCCACAAAGGGAAGCCCATCAGACTGACAGCAGATCTCTCGGCAGAAACTCTACAAGCCAGAAGAGAATGGGGGCCAATATTCAACGTTCTTAAAGAAAAGAATTTTAAAGCCAGAATTTCATATCCAGCCAAACTAAGTTTCATAAGTGAAGGAGAAATAAAATTCTTTACAGATATGCAAATGCTTAGAGATTTTGTCACCACCAGGCCTGCCTTACAAGAGACCCGGAAGGAAGCCCTAAACATAGAAAGGAACAACTGGTACCAGCCATTGCAAAAACATGCCAGAATGTAAAGACCATCAAGGCTAGGAAGAAACTGCATCAACTAATAAGCAAAATAACCACTTAATATCAAAATGGCAGGATCATGTTCACACATGACAATATTAACCTTAAAATGCAAATGGACTAAATGCTCCAATTAAAAGACACAGACTGGCAAACTGGA
>NW_022294669.1:0-1004 GCF_002776525.5 Piliocolobus tephrosceles | reverse complement strand
TAAACCACAAATCTGCTTTTTCTTGCTATAGATGTGTCTACTCTGGATATTTTGTATAAATGGTATCCTATAATATGTGGCCTTTTGTGTCTGGCTTCTTCCATTTAGCATAACGTACACTAATGTTCATTGAAACTCTATTTACAGTAGCCAAAGGGTGAGAATAACACAAATGTGTATCAAAAAAAAAGAAATGATAAACAAAAAAGTGGCATATCTATACAATGGAATGCTATTTAACGATAAAAAGAATAATGTTACGATACGTACTAAAGAATGAACCTTAAAACATTAGAATTATAGTACAATTTGTATGAAGGGTTTCTAAACAAAATGTCAAATAGTATGATTTACTTTTGAACACATCTCAGAATGCCCCATTGATCTCTGTATGAAGACTGGATTGAAGGGAGAAAGAAAGAGGAAATACTAGCTGAAAAGCGACTGCAGTCGCCCAAGTGAGATATTGCGTTTGTTTAGAGTAGGAAAATTACAACAGAGGAGGGAGAAGTGATACATTAGAAACATATTTAGAAATAGAATAATTGTGCTTTGTGCTTTATTGAATTTAGGGTCTGAAACAGAGAAATGAGTGCAGACACACAAATATGGAATGCAGCTCTGTCACTATGATGTAGAAGAAACAGATTTGGGGGAGAAAGGATAAGATGAGATTAAGTTCAACATTGTGTGTTGATGAGGATGTGGGCGAACTGGAACTCTCAATGGAGGCATATTTCTATAAATGGTATTTTACATAGAAATAGAATTTATACTACTACTTTGGAAAACTGTTGAGCATTATCTTTAAAAAAAACAAATACGCACATGAAATATACCCTAGTATTTTTATAATACATACCCAATAGGAATAAGCACATATATTTACAAAAAAGTGTTATTACAAGATTATTCGTAACATTCCAAAACCAGAATCTACCAAAATTCCCACTGACAGTGGGAATTTTGAAAAATTCAAAATGATTATTGAATTATTCAAATTC
>NW_022294666.1:0-7317 GCF_002776525.5 Piliocolobus tephrosceles | reverse complement strand
TTTGGGGTCAGGCATGGTAGCGCATCCCGTAATCCCTTTGGGAGGCTCAGGTGGGAGGATAACCTTAGGTCAGGAGTTTGAGACCAGCCTGACCAACATGGCGAAACCCCATCTCTACTAAAAATACAAAAGTTAGCCAGGCATGGTGGCATGCACCTGTAATTCCAGCTACTAGGGAGGCCGAGGCAGGAGAATCACTTAAACTTGGGAGGCAGAGGTTGCAGTGAGCCAAGATCACACCACTGCACTCCAGCCTGGGCAATAGAGCAAGACTCTGTTTCAAAAAAATAAATAAAAATAAAAATAAAATTGTATTTGGAAGTGATGTCAGTAAAAACGGCAAGCTAGGAACCTTCAAAAATTCCTTTATTCATAAAAGCAGCTGGGAAAAATAAAAGCAACTTTTTCAGAACTCTGGAAAGTATCCAAAGGCTTGCCACAGTCTTCGGAGCATTTATTCAAGAACATAGGCTGAATTTTGATGGGAATAGTGAGCTTTGTAGTGTTCTTATTTTATGCTCATCATATCCTCCCAGCTCCATGGTAGCCTTGAAAACCAACATCCTACAATCTTGGTGAAAAACAAGTTCCTGGGAGCCATAGAAAGGAACAAAAGGGGGTTGGGACTCATTCAAAGCCTTATTCCCAGAGAAACGTCATTATGTGACCTGACTAGGAGGTCCAAGGAAGACCCCACACACAAGACTATCTTTATTTGGCCTGACATAGAGCTCCCCCAGCCTTTGTTCATGTCTGTTGAAGACAATCAGAGGCAATTGCTGAATACAATGGCTACCTGGGGTATAGATAAGTTGAGATACACAATATGCTAGCAAAAATGTAAACAAAGGCCAGGCACAGTGGCTCATGCCTGTAATCCCAGCGCTTCGGGAGGCCGAGGCGGGTGGATCATGAAGTCAGGAGATCCACCATCCTGGATAACATGGTGAAACCCCATCTCTACTTAAAAAAAATACAAAAAATTAGCTGGACGTGGTGGCAGGCACCTGTAGTCCCAGCTACTTGGGAGGCTGAAGCAGTAGAATGGCGTAAACCTGGGAGGCAGAGCTTGTAGTGAGCTGAGATCATACCACTGCACTCCAGCCTGGGTAACAGTAAGACTCTGTCTCAAAAAAAAAAAAAAAAAAAAAAAAAGTAAACTAAACAAAAGAAAACAAAGAAAAAGACAAATGCTGAGAGTACTAAACCTGCTTTCTGTCAGAAGATATTTCTATTCATGTCTTCCACCTACAAATTTAATGTCTTTTCCATCTCAACTAAGTACTTATCATGCACTGTAGCTGTAACTTTTGCAGCTTTTGACAGCAAATTTCTTTGTTCTTCTTCATATTTTATGAGTAGAGGATTTGTCCTTACTATAAATCTTAGCAAACTCAGCCTATAATATTTTTCTTTTCTTATCATGTCAGCAAATTTCACCTTTTCACTTAAAGGAAGCACACTGTGGCTTCTCTCTGGCATAGCCAAATCACCAGGATAATTACTGCTGCATATTGGGGCAATTATGAAGTGAAATAGGGTTACTTGTATACCACCCCTGTGATGCCATGACAGTTGGTGTGATAATCTAGATGGCTACTAATGGTCTAATGAGACATTAATCAAGAATTCTATATGTAGCAAAAAAATCCTTCAACATTGAAGGAGAAACATAAGGCATTAAATATCTTAGGACATTTAAGACATTCCTTGGTAAATAAAACAAAAAATTTGTTGCTTGAAGACATCTCTATAAGAAATGCTAATGGAAGTCATTTAGGCTGAAAGGAAAGAATACTAGGTAGTAACTCAAATCCACATGAGGAAATAAAGAGCTGAGAAAGATAACTATATGAGTAAATATAAAAGTCAGTATAAGCCTAAAGCAATTCTCATAAATGGGTTGATGAACATAGAGTATATGAAGATATGGTTTATATGACATTAATAGCACAATGGAAGAGAGAGGGAATGGAGCTACATAGGAAGAAGTTTATGTATTCTGTTGTAAGTAAGTTGGTATTAATATGCACTACATAGTTATAAATCAACATGTTAATTGCAATATCCAGGGCAACCACTAAGAAAACAACTGAAAAATGTAGTAAAAGAAATGACAAGGAAATAAAAATTGTATACTATAAAACTATTTAACATAAATCTTACTTTATCAATGATTGTATTGAATGGAAATTTCTCTCCACTTAAAAGGAAGAAATTTGCAGAATGAATTAAAGGACATGATCCTACTATATGCTGTCTATAAGAGACATATTTTAGACCAAGACTCAAATAGATTAAAAGTATAGAAAAAGATATAACAAGCAAACAGTAACCAAAAAACTAACTAACTAAATAAATAAAGAGATGGAATCATGATTTTAAAAAATCAGAAAAAAACAGACTTAAAGACAAAAAATTTTATTAACAACAAAGGACATTTTATAATAATAAGAGGATCAATCCATCAGAAACATATAACAGAGCCCCAAAGTACAGGAAGAAAAAAATGGACAGAATTGAAGGGAGAAACAATTCTCATAAAAAATTTTCATAATAGCTGAAGACTTCAATTCCCCACTTTCATTAACAGCTAGACAATTGGGCAGAAAATCAATAAGAAAATATAAGACTTGAATAATACTATAAACCAGCTAGATTTAACAGATATCTGTAGCATTCTGCAACCAACAACAACAGAGTATACAGTCTTTATAAGTGCACATGGAACATTCTCCAGGAAAGACCATATGCTAGGCAATAAAACAACTGTCAATAAATTTTAAAAGATTTAAATCCTATGAAGCATGTTCTCAACTGCAATAAAATGAAGTTAGACTAGTAAAGGAAGGAAATATTGGAAGTTCACAAATACATGGAAATGAAACAACGTACAACTTAAATAATCAATTGGTCATAGAAGAAATCCAAGAGAAATCAGAACATATTTTGAGATGAATGAAAACAAAAATTCCACATCTCAAAACTTATGGAATGCAGCTAATGCCATGCTTAAAGGGAAATTTATAGGTGTAAATTCTTTTTTTTTTTTTTTTTTTTTTTTGAGGCAGAGTCTCGCTCTGTCACCCTGACTGGAGTGCAGTGGCCGGATCTCAGCTCACTGCAAGCTCCGCCTCCCGGGTTTAGGCCATTCTCCTGCCTCAGCCTCCAGAGTAGCTGGGACTACAGGTGCCCGCCACCTCGCCCGGCTAGTTTTTGTATTTTTAGTAGAGACGGGGTTTCACCGTGTTAGCCAGGATGGTCTCGATCTCCTGACCTCGTGATCCACCCGTCTCGGCCTCCCAAAGTGCTGGGATTACAGGCTTGAGCCACTGCGCCCGGCCAGGTGTAAATTCTTATATTAGAATAGAAGAAAGATCTCAATCAATAATTTAACTTTCCACCTAAATAAACTAGAAGAAGAAGAGCAAACTGAAACCAAAGCAAGTAAAGCAAGGATATAATAAATGTTAGAGTGAAAATAAATAAAATAGCAAGCAGAAAAACAATAGAGAGGGGGCGCGGAGCAAGATGGGCGAATAGGAACAGCTCCAGTCTCCAGCTCCCAGAGCCAGCGAAACAGAAGACAGGTGATTTCTGCATTTTTAACTGAGGTACTGGGTACATCTCACTAGGGAGTGCCGGACAATCGGTGGTGGTCAGCTGCTGCAGCTCAACCAGTGAGAGCTGAAGCAGGACGAGGCATCGCCTCACCTGGGAAGCACAAGGGAGAAGGGAATCCCTTTTCCTAGCCAGGGGAACTGAGATACACAACACCTGGAAAATCGGGTAACTCCCACCCCAATACTGTGCTTTACCAAGGGTCTTAGCAAACGGGCACACCAGGAGATTATATCCCACACCTGGCCGGGAGGGTCCCATGCCCACGGAGCCACCCTCATTGCTAGCACAGCAGTCTGCGAACTAAGGGCAAGACAGCAGCCAGGCTGGGGGAGGGGCGCCTGCCATTGCTGAAGCTTAAGTAGGTAAACAAAGACACTGGGAAGCTCGAAGAGGCCTGCCTGTCTCTGTAGACTCCACCTCTCGGGATAGGGCACAGCTAAACAACAACAACAACAACAAAAAAGCAGCAGAAACCTCCGCAGACGCAAATGACTCTGTCTGACAGCTTTGAAGAGAGCAGTGGATCTCCCAACACGGAGGTTGAGATCTGAGAACGGACAGACGGCCTGCTCAAGTGGGTCCCTGATCCCTGAGTAGCCTAACTGGGAGACATCCCCCACTAGGGGCAGACCGACACCCACACCTCACACAGTGGAGTACACCCCGAGAGGAAGCTTCCAAAGCAAGAATCAGACAGGTACACTCCCTGTTCAGCAATATTCTATCTTCTGCAACCTCTGCTGCTGACACCCAGGCAAACAGGGTCTGGAGTGGATCTCAAGCAATCTCCAACAGACCTACAGCTGAGGGTCCTGACTGTTAGAAGGAAAACTAACAAACAGGAAGGACACCCACACCAAAACCCCATCAGTACGTCACCATCATCAAAGACCAGAGGCAGATAAAACCACAAAGATGGGGAAAAAGCAAGGCAGAAAAGCTGGAAATTCAAAAAATAAGAGCGCATCTCCCCCTGCAAAGGAACGCAGCTCATCACCAGCAGCGGATCAAAGCTGGACGGAGAATGACTTTGACAAGATGAGAGAAGAAGGCTTCAGTCCATCAAACTTCTCAGAGCTAAAGGAGGAATTACGTACCCAGCGCAAAGAAACTAAAAATCTTGAAAAAAGAGTGGAAGAATTGATAACTAGAATAATTAATGCAGAGAAGGCCATAAGCGAAATGACAGAGATGAAAACCATGACACAAGAAATACGTGACAAATGCACAAGCTTCAGTAACCGACTCAATCAACTGGAAGAAAGAGTATCAGCGATTGAGGATCAAATGAATGAAACGAAGCAAGAAGAAAAACCTAAAGAGAAAAGAAGAAAAAGAAATGAACAAAGCCTGCAAGAAGTATGGGATTATGTAAAAAGACCAAATCTACGTCTGATTGGGGTGCCTAAAAGTGAGGGGGAAAATGGAACCAAGTTGGAAAACACTCTTCAGGATATCATCCAGGAGAACTTCCCCAACCTAGTAGGGCAGGCCAACATTCAAATTCAGGAAATACAGAGAACGCCACAAAGATACTCCTCGAGAAGAGCAACTCCAAGACATATAATTGCCAGATTCACCAAAGTTGAAATGAAGGAAAAAAGGTTAAGGGCAGCCAGAGAGAAAGGTCGGGTTACCCACAAAGGGAAGCCCATCAGACTAACAGCAGATCTCTCAGGAGAAACTCTACAGCCAGAAGAGAGTGGGGGCCAATATTCAACATTCTTAAAGAAAAGAATTTTCAACCCAGAATTTCATATCCAGCCAAACTAAGTTTCATAAGTGAAGGAGAAATAAAATCCTTTACAGATAAGCAAATGCCTAGAGATTTTGTCACCACCAGGCCTGCCTTACAAGAGACCCTGAAGGAAGCACTAAACATGTAAAGACCATCAAGGCTAGAAAGAAACTGCATCATCTAACGAGCAAAATAACCAGTTAATATCATAAAGGCAGGATCAAGTTCACACATAACAATATTAACCTTAAATGTAAATGGACTAAATGGTCCAATTAAAAGACACAGACTGGCAAACTGGATAAAGAGTCAAGACCCATCAGTCTGCTGTACTCAGGAGACCCATCTCACATACAGAGACATACATAGGCTCAAAATAAAGGGATGGGGGAAGATCTACCAAGCAAATGGAGAACAAAAAAAAAAGCAGGGGTTGCAATACTAGTCTCTGATAAAACAGACTTTAAACCATCAACGATCAAAAGAGACAAAGAAGGCCATTACATAATGGTAAAGGGATCAATTCAACAGGAAGAGCTAACTATCCTAAATATATATGCACCCAATACAGGAGCACCCAGATTCATAAAGCAAGTCTGTAGAGACTTACAAAGAGACTTAGACTCCCGTACAATAATAATGGGAGACTTCAACACCCCACTGTCAACATTAGACAGATCAATGAGACAGAAAGTTAACAAGGATATCCAGGAATTGAACTCATCTCTGCAGCAAACAGACCTAATAGACATCTACAAAACTCTCCACCCCAAATCAACAGAATATACATTCTTCTCAGCACCACATCGCACTTATTCCAAAATTGACCACATAATTGGAAGTAAAGCACTCCTCAGCAAATGTAAAAGAACAGAAATTATAACAAACTGTCTATCAGACCACAGTGCAATCAAACTAGAACTCAGGATTAAGAAACTCAATAAAAACCGCTCAACTACATGGAAACTGAATAACCTGCTCCTGAATGACTACTGGGTACAAAACGAAATGAAGGCAGAAATAAAGATGTTCTTTGAAACCAATGAGAACAAAGATACAACATACCAGAATCTCTGGGACACATTTAAAGCAGTGTGTAGAGGGAAATTTATAGCACTAAATGCCCACAAGAGAAAGCAGGAAAGATCTAAAATGGACACTCTAACATTACATTTAAAAGAACTAGAGAAGCAAGAGCAAACACATTCAAAAGCTAGCAGAAGGCAAGAAATAACTAAGATCAGAGCAGAACCAAAGGAGATAGAGACACAAAAAACCCTCCAAAAAATCAATGAATCCAGGAGTTGGTTTTTTGAAAAGATCAACAAAATGGATTGACCGCTAGCAAGACTAATAAAGAAGAAAAGAGAGAAGAATCAAATAGATGCAATAAAAAATGATAAAGGGGATATCACCACCGACCCCACAGAAATACAAACTACCATCAGAGAATACTATAAACACTTCTATGCAAATCAACTAGAAAATCTAGAAGAAATGGATAATTTCCTGGACACTTACACTCTCCCAAGACTAAACCAGGAAGAAACTGAATCCCTGAATAGACCAATAGCAGGCTCTGAAATTGAGGCAATAATTAATAGCCTACCAACCAAAAAAAGTCCAGGACCAGATGGATTCACAGCTGAATTCTACCAGAGGTACAAGGAGGAGCTGGTACCATTCCTTCTGAAACTATTCCAATCAATAGAAAAAGAGGGAATCCTCCCTAACTCATTTTATGAGGCCAAAATCATCCTGATACCAAAGCCTGGCAGAGACACAACAAAAAAAGAGAATTTTAGACCAATCTCCCTGATGAACATCGATGCAAAAATCCTCAATAAAATCCTGGCAAACCGGATTCAGCAGCACATCAAAAAGCTTATCCACCATGATCAAGTGGGCTTCATCCCTGGGATGCAAGGCTGGTTCAACATTCGCAAATCAATCAA
>NW_022294660.1:0-1000 GCF_002776525.5 Piliocolobus tephrosceles | reverse complement strand
GATTCTCCTGTGTCAGCCTCCCGAGTAACTGGGATTATAGGCACCCACCACCACACCCAGATAATTTTTGTATTTTTAGTAAACACGGGGTTTTAGCCCTGGCACGGTGGCTCAGGCCTGTAATCCCAGCACTTTGGGAGGCCAAGGTGGGCGGATCATGAGGTCAGGAGTTCCAGAGCAGCCTGACCAACATGGTGAAACCCTGTCTCTACTAAAAATACAAAAAAATTAGCTGTGCCTGGTGGCAGACACCTGTTATCCTAGCTACTCGGGAGGCTGAGGCAAAAGAATTGCTTGAACCTGGGAGGTGGAGGTTGCAGTGAGCCAAGATCTTGCCACTGCACCCCAGCCCAAGTGACAATGTGAGACTCCGTCTCAGAAAACAAACAACAAAAAGACTGGTTTTGATATGTTGGCCAGGCTGGTCTCAACCTCCTGACCTCAGGTGATCACTCTCCTCAGCCTCCCAAGCTGCTGGGATTACAGGCGTGAGCCACCATGCCCTGCCCACTCTATTTTCTTTTTATTCCCTAAATTTTAATATGTTTGAGTTTAGCTGTTCCTTTATCACTGTCTTCTTACATAAAAGAAATTCTGCTTAATCCTTCGTAAACAAAAAGTCTTCCTGTGACTTCTGAAAGTGTTCTGGTTTTATCTTTCATATTTGAATATATAATAAGTTGATTATGGTTCATGGAATAGAGAAGAATGCATTGCATTTTCCCAAGTAGATGCCAGACTGGTTTGCCTCATATTTTAAAGTGCATGTGATTTCTTTTTCTATTCTACAGTGCCTACTCTATCTTTCATCAACTTATAAATGCTGGGTCATTACGACTATTTTTTCCCTTGGTCTGCTTGCTCATCTCTCTGCTAATACTGTGCTGTCGTGAATATATTCGTTTGAAAATCTCAGAAGTATGTTAGACAAGCCATCACTCTTTTTTTAGATAACTACAAATCATTAGACCTTTGTCATTTTTACTACGTATGAAAAAGT
>NW_022294659.1:0-1339 GCF_002776525.5 Piliocolobus tephrosceles | reverse complement strand
TTAGTTAATTCAGGATACATAAAATTATATTTATATGATACTAAATTAATAAGTTGAGAAGAGATGTTTTAGATTCTATTCTCTATGTCACAATCTCTCCAACTCTGAACATACAGACATTTCAGAAAAATGTCTGTATGGGAAAATGTCTATATAGGAAAACTGAAGGGTAAGAAAATACAAAACCAATCACATAAAGAGAACTGATCAATCAGATTCTAGAAAGAAATCAAAGTAAGCTAAATCAGGAAGAAAACATTAATCTGCTTTGGTTGGGCATTTCTTTTAATTGCTTGTAATACGTGTCCTTTAACATCAGTTAACTTCTTAAGATCCACTGCAAAATGGTTGAGCAGGTATTTGCAAATTATTTCTCATTCTAACATTGATTTTCATTTCTAACAAAATTTTCCTAATCAAGTCAGATTATGTGTTCTATATAGTTGCAGTAAGAAAAAGATCACATACCTTTAACTCCCAGATTCGGATCTGCTTTCAACTCTCCTATGGTAGTTACTGTCATCTGATCAAAGCACTGAACTTGGCTTTGCCACTTACTGTGAGAATGGAATTTAACATTCTGGCCCTAGGTGACTTCTCTCAAAAGTGAAGAAGCTAAAGAGGAAAGTACGGGTGCCAATTATTGTCCTACCACGCATCAACTGTGTTATACTAAGCAAATCACTTAGCTTCCCTTTATTCATTTCCTTACCTGTAAGTCAGACCTACTAATTTCTCACTGTCAAGGTCCTTTTAAGGATTATATGGCAATGTTTGTGTCAATATATATAATGGTTGATATATGACAGATGACCACTTCTTCAAAGCACATTATATCTCTGCATCTGCTCAATAGGCTTGTCCTACCTTTGAAGACGTTTCTGTCTTTTAAAGGCAGAATTATCCAACAATTATGAATTCATTACTTTTGTATGAGACAGCTTTCTGAAACTGAGGGTTTGAGGTTGCATCTTGTCTGACAACGGACAAGCTTTTGTAACACCTGTGGAAACAACAAAACAAGAGAAGTTAATTAGAGGAATGGTTATCCTTTCATGTTTTTTGTTTCTTTAGCATTGGCTTCACAACTATTAGAACTTAAAAGAATAAAAGTAAACCAGGACTTTAGCAATCTGTCAAAAAGTATTACCCAATCTAACTTTAATTCATTGGAATAATTTCATATTTGTATACCAGAGATAAGAAATTTCAACAATTCTAGTTAAATATGAGTATGTATTTGTTACCTTTCAGATAGTGGAATTTAAGTTCCCACACAGCCGTTTCAGTTGGTCAAGGTAAGCTGATTCAATCTTCTACTATTCAGCTTTTGCTTAAT
>NW_022294658.1:0-3437 GCF_002776525.5 Piliocolobus tephrosceles | reverse complement strand
AAGATCAATGAGACAGAAAGTTAACAAGGATATCCAGGAATTGAACTCAGTTCTGCACCAAGCAGACCTAATAGACATCTACAGAACCCTCCACCCCAAATCAACAGAATATACATTCTTCTCAGCACCACATCACACTTATTCCAAAATTGACCACATAGTTGGAAGTAAAGCACTCCTCAGCAAATGTAAAGAACAGAAATTATAATGAACTGTCTCTCAGACCACAGTGCAATCAAACTAGAACTCAGGATTAAGAAACTCACTCAAAACCGCTCAACTACACCCGGATCCTGTATGACTACTGGGTACATAATGAAATGAAGGCAGAAATAAAGATGTTCTTTGAAACCAACGAGAACAAAGATACAACATACCAGAATCTCTGGGACACATTTAAAGCAGTGTGTATAGGGAAATTTATAGCATTAAATGCCCACAAGAGAAAGCAGGAAAGATCTAAAATTGACACCCCAACATCACAATTAAAAGAACTAGAGAAGCAAGAGCAAACACATTCAAAAGCTAGCAGAAGGCAAGAGATAACTAAGATCAGAGCAGAACTGAAGGAGACAGAGACACAAAAAACCCTTCACAAAATCAATGAATCCAGGAGCTGTTTTTTTGAAAAGATTAACAAAATTGATAGAACGCTAGCAAGACTAATAAAGAAAAGAGAGAAGAATCAAACAGATGCAATAAAAAATGATAAAGGGGATAGCACCACTGATCCCACAGAAATACAAACTACCATCAGAGAATACTATAAACACCTCTACTCAAATAAACTAGAAAATCTAGAAGAAATGGATAAATTCCTGGACACATACACCCTCCCAAGACTAAACCAGAAGAAGTTGAATCCCTCAATAGACCAATAACAGGCTCTGAAATTGAGGCAATAATTAATAGCCTACCAACCAAAAAAAGTCCAGGACCAGATGGATTCACAGCTGAATTCTACCAGAGGTACAAGGAGGAGCTGGTACCATTCCTTCTGAAACTATTCCAATCAATAGAAAAAGAGGGACTCCTCCCTAACTCATTTTATGAGGCCAACATCATCTTGATGCCAAAGCCTGGCAGAGACACAACAAAAAAAGAGAATCTTAGACCAATATCTCTGATGAACATCGATGTAAAAATCCTCAATAAAATACTGGCAAACCGAATCCAGCAGCACATGAAAAAGCTTATCCACCATGATCAAGTCAGCTTCATCCCTGAGATGCAAGGCTGGTTCAACACACGCAAATCAATAAACATAATCCATCATAAAAACAGAACCAAAGACAAAAACCACATGATTATCTCAATAGATGCAGAAAAAGCCTTCAACAAAATTCAACAGCCCTTCATGCTAAAAACTCTCAATACATTAAGTATTGATGGGAAGTATCTCAAAATAATAAGAGCTATTTATGACAAACCCACAGCCAACATCATACTGAATGGGCAAAAACTGGAAGCATTCCCTTTGAAAACTGGCACAAGACAGGGATGCCCTCTCTCACCACTCCTATTCAACATACTGTTGGAAGTTCTGGGCCAGGGCAATCAGGCAGGAGAAAGAAATAAAGGGTATTCAAGTAGGAAAAGAGGAAGTCAAATTGTCCCTGTTTACAGATTACATGATTGTATATTTAGAAAACTGCATCGTCTCAGCCCAAAATCTCCTTAAGCTGATAAGCAACTTCAGCAAAGTCTCAGGATACAAAATCAATGTGCAAAAATCACAAGCAATCTTACACACCAATAACAGACAAACAGAGAACCAAATCATGAGTGGATTACCATTCACAATTGCTTCAAAGAGAATAAAATACCTAGGAATCCAAATTACAAGGGATGTGAAGGACTTCTTCAAGGAGAACTACAAATCACTGCTCAACGAAATAAAAGAGGACACAAACAAATGGAAGAATATTCCATGCTCATGGATAGGAAGAATCAATATGGTGAAAATGACCATAATGCCCAAGGTAATTTATAGATTCAATGCCATCCCCATCAAGCTACCAGTGACTTTCTTCACAGAATTGGAACAAACTACTTTAAAGTTCATATGGAACCAAAAAAGAGCCCGCATTGCCAAGACAATCCTAAGCCAAAAGAACAAAACTGGAGGCATCACGCTACCTGACTTCAAACTATAGTACAAAGCTACAGTAACCAAAACAGCATGGTACTGGCACCAAAAGAGAGAGACAGACCAATGGAAGAGAACAGAGCCCTCAGAAATAACACCACACATCTACAGCCATATGATCTTTGACAAACCTGACAAAAACAAGAAATGGGGAAAGGATTCCCTATTTAATAAATGGTGCTGGGAAAACTGGCTAGCCATATGTAGAAAGCTGAAACTGGATCCCCTCCTTACACCTTATACAAAAATTAATTCAAGATGGATTAAAGACTTAAATGTTAGACCTAAAACCATAAAAACCCTAGAAGAAAACCTAGGCAATACCATTCAGGACATAGGCAAGGGCAAGGACTTCACGTCTAAAACACCAAAAGCAATGGCAACAAAAGCCAAAGTTGACAAATGGGATCTAATTAAACTAAAGAAACTACCATCAGAGTGAACAGGCAGCCTACAGAATGGGAGAAAATTTTTGCAATCTACTCATCTGACAAATGGCCAATATCCAGAATCTACAAAGAACTCAAACAAATGTACAAGAAAAAAACAAACGATCCCATCAAAAAGTGGGCAAAGGATATGAACAGACACTTTTCAAAAGAAGACATTTATGCAGCTAACAGACACATGAAAAAATGCTCATCATCACTGGCCATCAGAGAAATGCAAATCAAAACCATAATGAGATGCCATCTCACACCAATAGAAAGGCGATCATTAAAAAGTCAGGAAGCAACAGGTGCTGGAGAGGATGTGGAGAAACAGGAACACTTTTACACTGTTGGTGGGACTGTAAACTAGTTCAACCACTGTGGCACATATACACCATGGAATACTATGCAGCCATAAAAAAGGATGAGTTCATGTCCTTTGTAGGGACATGGATGAAGCTAGAAACCATCATTCTTAGCAAACTATCGCAAGGACAAAAAATCAAACACTGCATGTTCTCACTCATAAGTAGGAATTGAACAATGAGAACACTTGGACACAGGAACGGGAACATCATACACTGGGGCCTGTCGTGGGGTGGGGGGAGGGGGGAGGGATAGCATTAGGAAATACACCTAATGTAAATGACGAGTTAATGGGTGCAGCACACCAACATGGCACATGTATACATATGTAACAAACCTGCACGTTGTGCACATGTACCCTAGAACTTAAAGTAGTAAAAAAAAAAAATTTAGCCAGGCACGGTGGCAGGTGCCTGTAATCCCAGCTACTCGGGAAGCTGAGGTAGAAGAATTGCTTGAACTTGGGGGGCAGAAATTGCAGTGAGCTAAAA
>NW_022294656.1:0-1644 GCF_002776525.5 Piliocolobus tephrosceles | reverse complement strand
TTCTGAGGAGAAATTCAAGCTGGAAGTAGAAATTTGCATAAGTAACCATGAGCCAAATGTTAATTCCCAATACAATGAGGAAAATGCCTCCAGGGCACATCAGAGGTCTTCACAGCAGTCCCTCGCATCAAAAGCCTGGAGACCTAGGAAGAACACATGGTTTCATGGGCCTGGCCCAGGACCTTGCTGCTTTGTGCACTCTCCAGACTTGGTGCCCCACATCCCAGGCATGGCTAAAAGGGGCCAACGTAGATTTCAAGCCATTGCTTCAAAGGGTACAAGCCCCAAGCCTTGGTGGCTTACATGTGGTGTTGGGCCTGCAGGTGCACAGAAATCAAGAACTGAGATTTGGGAACCTCCACCTAGATTTCAGAGGATGTATAGAAATGGCTGGATGTCCATATAGAGGTGTGTTGCAGGAATGAAACTCTCATGGAGAATCTCTGCTAGGGTGGTGTAGAAGGAAAATGTGAGATGCGAGCCCCCACACAGAGTCCCCACGGGGGCACTGCCTTGTGAAGCTGTGAGAAGATGGCCACCATCCTCCAAACCCCAGAATGGTAGATCCACTGATAGCTTGCACCATGTGCCTAGAAAAGCCAGTCACTCAACACCAGCCCATGAAATCAACCAGGAGGGGCAGCTGTGCCCTGCAAAGCCACAGGGGCAGAGCTGCTCAAGACCATGGGGACCCACCTCTTGCATGAGCATGTCCTGGATGTGAGACATGAAGTCAAAGAAAATCATTTTGGAGCTTTAAGACATGGGCAAGGACTTCATGTCTAAAATACCAAAAGCAATGGCAACAGAAGCCAAAATTGAAGAGTGGGACCTAATTAAACTAAAGAGCTTCTGCACAGCAAAAGAAACTACCATCAGAGTGAACAGGCAACCTACAGAATGGGAGAAAATGTTTGCCATCTACTCATCTGACGAAGGGATAATATCTAGAACCTACAAAGAACTCAAACACATTTACAAGAAAAAAACAAACAACCCCATCAAAAAGTGGACAAAGGATATGAAAAGACATTTCTCAAAAGAAGACATTTATGCAACCAACAGACATATGAAAAAATGCTCATCATTGCCGGCCACCAGAGAAATGCAAATCAAAACCACAATGAGATACCATCTCACACCAGTTAGAATGGCGATCATTAAAAATTCGGGAAACAACAGGTGCTGGAGAGGCTATGGAGAAATAGGAACACTTTTACACTGTTGATGGGACTGTAAACTAGTTCAACCGTTGTGGAAGACAGTGTAGTGATTCCTCAAGGATCTAGAACTAGAAATACCATTTGACTCAGCCATCCCATTACTGGGTATATATACCCAAAGGATTATAAATCATGCTGCTATAAAAACACATGCACACGTATGTTCATTGCGACACTATTCACAATAGCAGAGACATGGAACCAACCCAAATGTCCATCAATGATAGACTGGATTAAGAAAAAGTGGTACACATACACCATGGAATACTATGCAGCCATAAAAAATGATGAGTTCATGTCCTTTGTAGGGACACGCATGAAGGTGGAAACCATCATTCTTAGCAAACTATCACAAGAACAGAAAACCAAACACCACATGTTCTCACTCATAGGTGGGAACTGAACAATGAGATCACTTGGA
>NW_022294654.1:0-4166 GCF_002776525.5 Piliocolobus tephrosceles | reverse complement strand
CCTGCTTTTTTTTGTTCTCCATTTGCTTGGTAGATCTTCCTCCATCCCTTTATTTTGAGCCTATGTGTGTCTCTGCATGTGAGATGGGTCTCCTGAATACAGCAGACTGATGGGTCTTGACTCTTTATCCAATTTGCCAGTCTGTGTCTTTTAATTGGACCATTTAGTCCATTTACATCTAAGGTTAATATTGTTATGTGTGAACTTGATCTGTCATTATGATATTAGCTGGTTATTTTGCTCATTAGTTGATGCAGTTTCTTCCTAGCATTAATGGTGTTTACATTTTGGCATGTTTTTGCAATGGCTGGTACTGATTGTTCCTTTCCATGTTTAGTGCTTCCTTCAGGATCCCTTGTAGGGCAGGCCTGGTGGTGACAACATCTCTAAGCATTTGCTTATCTGTAAAGGATTTTATTTCTCCTTCACTTATTAAACTTAGTTTGGCTGGATATGAAATTCTGGGTTTAAAATTCTTTTCTTTAAGAATGTTGAATATTGGCCCCCACTCTCTTCTGGCTTGTAGAGTTCCTGCCGAGAGATCTGCTGTTAGTCTGATGGGCTTCCCTTTGTGTGTAACCCTGCCTTTCTTTCTGGCTTCCCTTAACATTTTTTCCTTCATTTCAACTTTGGTGAATCGGACAATTATGTGTCTTGGAGTTGCTCTTCTGGAGGAGTATCTTTGTGGCGTTCTCTGTATTTCCTGAATTTGAATGTTGGCCTGCCTTACTAGGTTGGGGAAGTTCTCCTGGATGATATCCTGAAGAGTGTTTTCCAACTTGGTTCCATTTTCCTCCTCACTTTCAGGCACACCAATCAAACATAGATTTGGTCTTTTCACATAAGCCCATATTTCTTGGAGGCTTTGTTCATTTCTTTTTCCTTTTTTTCTTTAGACTCTCTTCTCACTTCATTTCATTCATTTGATCTTCAATCATTGATACTCTTTCTTCCAGTTGATCGAATCAGTTACTGAAGCTTGTGCATTTGTCACGTATTTCTTGTGTCATGGTTTTTATCTCTGTCGATTCGTTTATGGCCGTCTATGCATTGATTATTCTAGTTATCCATTCTTCCATTCTTTTTTCAAGATTTATAGTTTCTTTGCACTGGGTACGTATTCCTCCTTTAGCTCTGAGAAGTCTGATCGACTGAAGCCTTCTCCTCTCAACTGGTCATTCTCTGTCCAGCTTTGATCTGTTGCTGATGATGAGCTGCGTTCCTTTGGAGGGGGAGATGCCCTCTGATTTTTTGAATTTCCAGCTTTTCTGTCCTGCTTTTTCCCCATCTTTGTGGTTTTATCTGCCTTTGGTCTTTGATATTGGTGATGTACTGATGGGGTTTTGGTGTGGGTGTCCTTTCTGTTTGTTAGTTTTCCTTCTAACAGTCAGGACCCTCAGCTGTAGGTCTGTTGGAGATTGCTTGAGGTCCTCTCCAGTCCCTGTTTGCCTGGGTATCAGCAGCAGAGGTTGCAGAAGATAGAATATTGCTGAACAGTGAGTGCTGCTGTCTGATTCTTGCTCTGGAAGCTTCGTCTCAGGGGTGTACCCTGCCGTGTGAGGTGTGAGGTGTTGGTCTGCACCTAGTGGGGGATGTCTCCCAATCAGGCTACTCAGGGGTCAGGGATCCACTTGAGCAGGCAGTCTGTCCATTCTCAGATCTCAGCCTCCATGCTGGGAGATCCACTGCTCTCTTCAAAGCTGTCAGACAGCTGTCAGACTCCACCCAGTGGTGGAGTCTACAGAGACAGGCAGGCCTCCTTGAGCTGCAGTGGGCTCCACCCAGTTCGAGCTTCCCAGAGGCTTTGTTTACCTACTTAAGCCTCAGCAATGGCGGGCACCCCTCCCTCGGCCTCGCTGCTGCCTTGCAGTTACATCTCAGACTGCTGTGCTAGCAATGAGGGAGGCTCCATGGGTGTGGGACCCTTCAGGCCAGGTGTGGGATATAATCTCCTGGTGTGCTGTTGGCTAAGACCCTTGGTAAAGCACAGTATTAGGGTGCGAGTTACTCAATTTTCCAGGTGTGCATCGCCTCACCTGGGAAATGCAAGGGGGAAGGGAGTCCCTTTTCCTAGCCAGGGGAACTGAGACACACAACACCTGGAAAATCGGGTAACTCCCACCCCAATACTGCACGGTAAGCACACCGGCACACCAGGAGAATATACCCCACACCTGGCCGGGAGAGTTCCACGCCCACGGAGCCTCCCTCCTTGCTAACACAGCAGTCTGCGGCAATCTAACCGCAAGGCAGCAGCGAGGCTGGGGGAGGGGCGCCCGCCATCGCTGGGGCTTAAGTAGGTAAACAAAGCCGCTGGGAAGCTCGAAGTGGGTGGAGCTCACAGCAGCTCAAGGAAACCTGCCTGTCTCTGTAGACTCCGCCTCTGGGGATAGGGCACAACTAAAAAATAACAGGAGAAGCAGCAGAGGCCTGTGCAGAAGCGAACGACTCTGACAGCTTTGAAGAGAGCAGTGGATCTCCCAACACAGAGGTTGAGATCTGAGAAGGGGCAGGCTGCCTGCTCAAGTGGGTCACTGACCCCTGAGTAGCCTAACTGGGAGACATCCCCCACTAGGGGCAGTCTGACACCCCACACCTCACAGGGTGGAGTACACCCCTGAGAGGAAGCTTCCAAAGCAAGAATCAGACAGGTGCACTCGCTGTTCAGCAATATTCTATCTTCTGCAACCTCTGCTGCTGATACCCACGCAAACAGGGTCTGGAGTGGACCTCAAGCAATCTCCAACAGACCTATAGCTGAGGGTCCTGACTGTCAGAAGGAAAACTATCAAACAGGAAGGACACCTATATCAAAACCCCATCAGTACGTCACCATCATCAAAGACCAGTGACAGATAAAACCACAAAGATGGGGAAAAAGCAGGGCAGAAAAGCTGGAAATTCAAAAAATAAGAGCGCATCTCCTCCTGCAAAGGAGCACAGCCCATCGCCAGCAACGGATCAAAGCTGGTCAGAGAATGATTTTGATGAGATGAGAGAAGAAGGCTTCAGTCCATCAAACCTCTCAGAGCTAAAGGAGGAATTACGTACCCAGCGCAAAGAAACTAAAAATCTTGAAAAAAGAGTGGAAGAATTGACAGCTAGACTAATTAATGCAGAGAAGGTCATAAATGAAATGACAGAGATGAAAACCATGACACGAGAAATACGTGACAAATGCACGAGCTTCAGTAACCGACTCGATCAACTGGAAGAAAGAGTATCAGCGATGGAGGATCAAATGAATGAAATGAAGCGAGAAGAGAAACCAAAAGAAAAAAGAGAAAAAGAAATGAACAAAGCCTGCAAGAAGTATGGGATTATGTCAAAAGACCAAATCTACGTCTGATTGGGGTGCCTGAAAGTGAGGGGGAAAATGGAACCAAATTGGAAAACACTCTACAGGATATCATCCAGGAGAACTTCCCCAACCTAGCAGGGCAGGCCAACATTCAAATTCAGGAAATACAGAGAACGCCACAAAGATACTCCTCCAGAAGAGCAACTCCAAGACACATAATTGCCAGATTCACCAAAGTTGAAATGAAGGAAAAAATCTTAAGGGCAGCCAGAGAGAAAGGTCGGGTTACCCACAAAGGGAAGCCCATCAGACTGACAGCAGATCTCTCGGCAGAAACTCTACAAGCCAGAAGAGAGTGGGGGCCAATATTCAACGTTCTTAAAGAAAAGAATTTTAAACCCAGAATTTCATATCCAGCCAAACTAAGTTTAATAAGTGAAGGAGAAATAAAATTCTTTACAGATAAGCAAATGCTTAGAGATTTTGTCACCACCAGGCCTGCCTTACAAGAGACCCTGAAGGAAGCCCTAAACATGGAAAGGAACAACCGGTACCAGCCACTGCAAAAACATGCCAAAATGTAAAGACCATCGAGCCTAGGAAGAAACTGCATCAACTAATGAGCAAAATAACCAGTTAATATCATAATGGCAGGATCAAGATCACACATAACAATATTAACCTTAAATGTAAATGGACTAAATGCTCCAATTAAAAGACACAGACTGGCAAACTGGATAAAGAGTCAAGACCCATCAGTCTGCTGTCTTCAGGAGACCCATCTCACATGCAGAGACATACATAGGCTCAAAATAAAAGGATGGAGGAAGATCTACCAAGCAAATGGAGAACAAAAAAAAGCAGG
>NW_022294653.1:0-3031 GCF_002776525.5 Piliocolobus tephrosceles | reverse complement strand
TAACTCTGTGAGACGAATTCACAGATCACAAAGAAGTTTCTCAGAAAACTTCTTTCCCGTTTTTAACTGATGATGTTTCCTTTATCAGCGTAGGCCTCAAAGCCTTCCAAACTACAACTTCTCATTTTCTCCAAAGACAGTGTTAGTGGCCTGCTACATGAAACATGAGTGCAACTCTCTGAGATGAATTTACACATCACCGGGAAGTTTATAAGAAAGCTTCTTTCCAGTTTTCCTCTGAGGACACTTTCTTCGTCACGGTAAGCTTCATTGCGCTAAGAAGAATCCCATTGCAGATTCCAAGCAAACTGTCTTAGCAAACTGATAGCTGAAGAGAAAAGTGTAACTCTGTGAGTTGCGCTCACACATGGCAATGCAGTTTCTCAGAATTGTTCTTGCCACTCTCAGTCTGAGGATATATCCTTTTTCACCATAGCCCTCAATGAGCTCCGAAATATCACTTTACAGAAACCAAGACAACAGTCTTAGCAAACTCTGCCAAGAAGCAGTGTGTGGAACTCTGTGTGATGAAGTCACATATCAGAAAGCAATCTCTCAGAATGCTTCCTTCCAGTTATTATATGGTGATACTTCTTTTTTCACCATAGGACCCAATTGGCTCTCAAATATCACCTTGCAGACTCTATGAAAAGAGTGTTAGCAATCTGCTTCCTGAGGACAAAGATGTAATTCTGTGAGACGAATTCACAGATCACAAAGAAGTTTCTCAGAAAATGTCGTTTCCGTTTTTAAGTGATGATATTTCCTTTATCACCGTAGTCCTCAATGTCATCCAAAGTAGAACTTCTCAGTTTCCTTAAAGACAGTGTTAGTCGACTGCTCCATGAAACATAAGTGTAACTCAGTGAGATGAATTCACACAACACAGAGAAGTTTCTCAGAAAGCTTCTTTCCAGTTATCCTCTGTGGACACTTGCTTCATCAGGGTAAGCTTCATTGCACTAACAAGAATCCCAATGCAGATTCCAAGCAAACTGTCTTAACAAACTGACAGCTGAGGAGAAAAGTGTAACTCTGTGAGATGCACTCACACATAGCAATGCAGTTTCTCAGAATGCTTCTTGCCACTTTCTGTCTTAGGATATATCCGTTCTCACCATAGCCCTCAATGAGCTCCCAATATCACATTGCAGGATCCACGGCAACAGTGTTAGCAAACTGTTCCAAGAATGGAGGGTGGAATACTGTGTGATGAAGTCAAACATCAGAAAGCAATCTATCAGAAATCTATTCTCTAGTTGTAATAGGAGGATACTTCCTTTTTCACAGTGGGCCCAAATTGGCTCCCAAGTATCACTTTATAGATTCCACGAAAAGAGTGTTAGGAAACTGCTTCCTGAAGAATTGTTTATAACTCCCTACGATGAATTCACAGACCATAAGGAAATTTCTCAGAAAGCTTCTCTTTCATTTTTAACTGATGATATTTCCTTTATCAGCGCAGGCCTCCATGCGATCCAAAGTAACCTTTCTTAGTTTCTTCAAAGACATTGTTAATGGCTTAATCCACGAAATATAAGTGTAACTCTGTGAGATGAATTCACACATCAACAAGAAGTTTCTAAGGAAGCTTCTTTCTAGTTTTCATCTGAGGAGATTTCCTTTGTCACCACAAGCTTCATTTCGCTGAGAAATATCCCATTGCAGATTTCCAGAAAACTGTGTTAGCAAACTTATGACTGAAGAGAAACGTGTAACTCTGCGAGTTCAATTCACACATCGCAATGCAGTTTCTCAGAAGGCTTCTTTCCAGCTTCTGTCTGAGGATATATCCTTTCTCACCATAGCCTTAAATGAGCTCCCAAATATCACATTGCAGAATCCTCGGCAACAGTGTTACCAAACTGTTCCAAGAACGGAAGCGTGGAACCCTGTGTGATGAAGTCACACATCAGAAAGCAATCTCTCAGAAACCTATTCTCTAGTTGTTCTGTGAGGATACTTCCTTTTTCACAGTGAGCCCGAAAGTTCTCCCCAATATCACTTTACAGATTCCACGAAAAGAGTGTTAGCCTACTGCTTCCTGAGGAATAAGTTGTAGCTCTGTGAGATGAATTCACAGATCACAAAGAAATTTCTCAGAAAGCTTCTCTCTCGTTTTTCACTGACGATATTTCCTTTGCTAGCGCAGGCCTCCTTGCGATCCAAAGTAACATTTCTTAGTTTCTTAAAAGACAGTGTAAATGGCCTGCTCCAGGAAATATAAGTGTAACCCTGTGAGATGAATTCACACATCAACTAGAAGTTTCTAAGGAAGCTTCTTTCTACTCTTCATCTGAAGAGATTTCCTTTGTCACCTCAAGCTTAAATGCGCTGAGAAATATCCCATTGCAGATTTCCAGAAAACTGTGTTAGCAAACTGATGACTGAAGAGAAACGTGTAACTCTGTGAGTTGCAAACTGTTTCAAAACGGGAACGGTGGAACTAAGTGTGATGAAGTCACATATAAGAAAGCAATCTCTCAGAAGCTATTCTCTAGTTGCTATGTGAGGATACTTCCTTTTTCACAGTGGTCCATATTGGTTCCTAAATATCACTTTACAGACTACAGGAAAAGAGTGTTAGCAAACTTCTTCCTGAGGAATAAGTTGTAACTCAGTGAGATGAATTCACAGATCACAAAGAAATTTCTCAGAAAGCTTCTTTCTCGTTTTTCACTGATGATATTTCCTTTTCCAGCCCAGGCCTCCATCTGATCCAAAGTAACCTTTCTTAGTTTCTTAAAAAACAGTGTTAATGTCCTCCTCCATGAAATATAAGTGTAACTCTGTGAGATGAATTCACACATGAACAAGAAGTTTCTAAGGAAGCTTCTTTCAAGTTTTCATGTGAGGAGATTTCCTTTGTCACAAGAAGCTTCATTGCGCTGGGAAATATCCCATTGCAGATTTCCAAAAACTGTGTTAGCAAACTGAGGACTGAAGAGAAACATGTAGCTCCGTGAGTTGCATTCACACATCGCAATGCAGTTTCTCAGAAGGCTTCTTTCCAGTTTCTGCCTGAGGATAT
>NW_022294652.1:0-4821 GCF_002776525.5 Piliocolobus tephrosceles | reverse complement strand
TCTTTGATGATGGTGACGTACTGATGGGGTTTTGATATAGGTGTCCTTCCTGTTTGATAGGTTTCCTTCTGACTGTCAGGACCCTCAGCTATAGGTCTGTTGGAGATTGCTTGAGGTCCCTTTGCCAATTTTTTAATGGGTCAAACCAAGAATTTTTAAACCCATGATTAATATGCTGTGGAAACTAATGATAGAGTGCACCACAAATAAGGACAACACATGGTAATGTAAGCAGAGACATGAAAACCCTAGGAAAATAAAAAGGAAATACTGGATATCAGAAATACTGTAACAAGAATGAAGAATCCCTTTGATTCACTCATCAGTAGACTGGACATGGTTGGGTAAAGAATCAATGAGCTTGAAGATACATTCATAGAAATTCCTGAAGCTAAAAAACAAAAATAAAAAAGAATTTTAAGAAACACCCTAGAACATTCAATAATTGTGGAACAATTTTAAAAGTGTTACATATGCATCATGGAAATAATAGAAGGAGAAGAAAGACAGAAAGGAACAGAAGAAATACTTGAAGTAATAATAGATACAAATTTTCCAAAATGAATTATGCACACCAACCTCAGGTCCAAGAAGCTTAGGAGAACACAAAGCAGGATAAATACTAAACAATCTACACCTAGGCATATCATATTCAGACAGCAGAAAAATCTTTTAAAAAGCCAGAGGAAAAAGTACCTTATCTATAGAAGAGCAAGGATATGAACTATATCAGACTTTTCTTCAGAAACCATGGGAGGAAGAAGAAAGTGGAGTGAAATACTACAAGTGTTGAAGGGAAAAACCCACCAGCCTAGAATTCTGTATACATCAAAATTATTCTTCCAAAGTAAAGAAAAATAAAGACTTTCTCAAACAAACAAAAATTTGGGGAATTGTCACCAATAAACTTGCTTTGCAAGAAATGTTAAAAGAAGTTCTACATAGAGGAAGAAAATGATATATCTCAGATACTTGGATCTATATAAAGAAAGGAAAAGTGTTAGAGAAGGAATAAAGGAAGGTAAAATAAAATGCTTTAGTTTTCTTATTAGCTGACCTAACAGATAATATTTTTTCAAAATAATAATAAACAACAATGTATTTAGTGAATGTAGCTTATGAATAAGTGAAATTATTAATGAGAGTAATATTGTATAGGATGGGAGGGAATAATTGGGAATACTCTGTTACAATGTAGTTGCACTATGCATAAAGCTGTGTAGTGTTATTTGAAAGTGGATTTGGATTGGTTGTAAATGTATACTGTAAACTCTAGGGGAACTGCTAAAATGTTTGAAGTCTAATGCATATGCTAACAGATAAGATAAAACAGGATCATGTAAAATGCCCAATTAAAAATAGAGAAGCAGAAAATAAGTGGAAGACATAAGAATAAAGAATTTTAAAAGAAGAGAAAACATTTACAACTATGGCAAATATTAAACCAACTATGTCAGTAACGACTGTAATCATAAATGGTTTAAATATACCAATTAAGAGGGGGCGGAGCAAGATGGCCGAATAGGAACAGCTCCAGTCTCCAACTCCCAGCGCGAGCGACACAGAGGACAGGTGATTTCTGCATTTTCAACTGAGGTACTGGGGTCATCTCACTAGGGAGTGCCGGACAATCGGTGCTGGTCAGCTGCTGCAGTCCGACCAGCGAGAGCTGAAGCAGGGCGAGGCATCGCCTCACCTGGGAAGCGCAAGGGGGAAGGGAATCCCTTTTCCTAGCCAGGGGAACTGAGACACACAACACCTGGAAAATTGGGTAACTCCCACCCCAATACTGCACTTTAAGCAAACGGGCACACCAGGAGATTATATCCCACACCTGGCCAGGAAGGTCCCACAGCCTCGGAGCCTCCCTCATTGCTAGCACAGCAGTCTGTGATCTAACCGCAAGGCAGCAGCGAGACTGGGGGAGGGGCGCCCACCATTGCTGAGGCTTAAGTAGGTAAACAAAGCCACTGGAAAGCTCGAACTGGGTGGAGCTCACAGCAGCTCAAGGAAACCTGCCTGTCTCTGTAGACTCCACCTCTGGGGACAGGGCATAGCTAAACAACAACAACAAAAAAGCAGCAGAAACCTCTGCAGATGCAAACGACTCTGACAGCTTTGAAGAGAGCAGTGGATCTCCCAACATGGAGGTTGAGATCTGAGAACGGACAGACTGCCTGCTCAAGTGGGTCCCTGACCCCTGAGTAGCCTAACTGGGAGACATCCCCCACTAGGGGCAGTCTGACACCCCACACCTCACAGGGTGGAGTATGCCCCTGAGAGGAAGCTTCCAAAGTAAGAATCAGACAGGTACACTCACTGTTCAGCAATATTCTATCTTCTGCAACCTCTGTTGCTGATACCCAGGCAAACAGGGTCTGGAGTGGACCTCAAGCAATCTCCAGCAGACGTGCAGCTGAGGGTCCTGACTGTCAGAAGGAAAACTATCAAAGAGGAAGGACACCTATACCAAAATCCCATCAGTACATCACCATCATCAACGACCAGAGGCAGATAAAACCACAAAGATGGGGAACAAGCAGGGCAGAAAAGCTGGAAATTCAAAGAATAAGAGCGCATCACCCCCTACAAAGGAATGCAGCTCATCGCCAGCAACGGATCGAAGCTGGTCAGGGAATGACTTTGACGAGATGAAAGAAGAAGGCTTCAGTCCATCAAACTTCTCAGAGCTAAAGGAGGAATTACATACCCAGCCAAAGAAACTAAAAATCTTGAAAAAAGAGTGGAAGAATTGACAGCTAGACTAATTAATGCAGAGAAGGTCATAAACAAAATGACAGAGATGAAAACCATGACACGAGAAATACGTGACAAATCCACAAGCTTCAGTAACCGACTCAATCAACTGGAAGAAAGAGTATCGGCAATTGAGGATCAAATGAATGAAACGAAGCACGAAGAGAAACCAAAAGAAAAAAGAAGAAAAAGAAATGAACAAAGCCTGCAAGAAGTATGGGATTATGTAAAAAGACCAAATATTCGTCTGATTGGGGTGCCTGAAAGTGAGGGGGAAAATGGAACCAAGTTGGAAAACACTCTTCAGGATATCATCCAGGAGAACTTCCCCAACCTAGTAGGGCAGGCCAACATTCAAATTCAGGAAATACAGAGAACGCCACAAAGATACTCCTCGAGAAGAGCAACTCCAAGACACATAATTGCCAGATTCACCAAAGTGGAAATGAAGGAAAAAATCTTAAGGGCAGCCAGAGAGAAAGGTCGGGTTACCCACAAAGGGAAGCCCATCAGACTGACAGCAGATCTCTCGGCAGAAACTCTACAAGCCAGAAGAGAGTGGGGGCCAATATTCAACATTCTTAAAGAAAATAATTTTAAACCCAGAATTTCATATCCAGCCAAACTAAGTTTCATAAGTGAAGGAGAAATAAAATCCTTTACAGATAAGCAAATGCTTAGAGATTTTGTCACCACTAGGCCTGCCTTACAAGAGACCCTGAAGGAAGCCCTAAACATAGAAAGGAACAACCAGTACCAGCCATTGCAAAAACATGCCAAAATGTAAAGCCCATCGAGGCTAGGAAGAAACTGCATCAACTAACGAGCAAAATAACCAGTTAATATCATAATGGCAGGATCAACCTCACACATAACAATATTAACCTTCAATGTTAATGGACAAAACGGTCCATTTTAAAGACACAGACTGGCAAACTGGATAAAGAGTCAGGACCCATCAGTTTACATCAGGAGACCCATCTCACATGCAGAGACATATATAGGCTCAAAATAAAGGGATGGAGGAAGACCTATTAAGCAAATGGAAAACAAAAGAAAGCAGGGGTTGCAATCCTAGTCTCTGATAAAACAGACTTTAAACCATCAAAGATCAAAAGAGACAAAGAAGGACATTACATAATGGTAAAGTGATCAATTCAACAGGAAGAGTTAACTATCCTAAATATATATGCACCCAATACAGGAGCACCCAGATTCCTAAAGCAAGTCCTTAGAGACTTACAAAGAGACTTAGACTCCCATACAATAATAATGGGAGACATCAACACCCCACTGTCAACATTAGACAGATCAAAGAGACAGAAAGTTAACAAAGATATCCAGGAATAGAACTCATCTCTGCACCAAGCAGACCTAATAGACATCTACAGAGCTCTCCACTGCAAATCAACAGAGTATACATTCTTCTGAGCACCACATCACACTTATTCCAAAATTGACCACATAATTGGAAGTAAAGCACTCCTCAGCAAATGTAAAAGAACAGAAATTATAACAAACTGTCTCTCAGACCACAGTGCAATCAAACTAGAACTCAGAACTAAGAAATTAAATCAAAACCGCTCAACTACATGAAAACTGAACAACCTGCTCCTGAATGACTACTGGGTACATAACAAAATGAAAGCAGAAATAAAGATGTTCTTAGAAACCAGTGAGAACAAAGATACAACTTACCAGAATCTCTGGGACACATTTAAAGCAGTGTGTAGAGGGAAATTTATAACACTAAATGCCCACAACAGACAAACCCACAGATAATATCATACTGAGTGGGCAAAAACTGGAAAAATTCCCTTTGAAAACTGGCACAAGACAGGGATGCCCTCTCTCACCACTCCTATTCAACATAGTGTTGGAAGTTCTGGCTAGGGCAATCAGGCAAGAGAAAGAAATCAAGGGTATTCAGTTAGGAAAAGAAGAAGTCAAATTGTCCCTGTTTGCAGATGACATGATTGTATATTTAGAAAACCCCATTGTCTCAGCCCAAAATCTCCTTAAGCTGATAAGCAACTTCAGCAAAGTCTCAGGATACAAAATTAA
>NW_022294651.1:0-1204 GCF_002776525.5 Piliocolobus tephrosceles | reverse complement strand
AGACGGCCTTTTCCCACACCCTTGGGCTGAGTTTTGTCAGAGGCTGGTGTGTGGGAAGCACCACACCCACATTCTGACAGGGAAGACTCTGGTGCCCAATTGAGATCAGTAGAAATTTGTTTTTCCTCCTCTCCAGTCTGGTCCAGAGGCTCCCTGCTTGGCCAGAAGAAAATCATGCTTATCCAAGTCGTAGGCAAACCCCCTAAGTCAAACATTTGTCTTTTTTCTGCTTAATATACCCATTTAGTTTATACGGGACGTTAGATAGAGAAATGTCTTTTAGGGGAAAATTAATTTCTTTAATTACAGAGAACTTTTTGGATATAAACAGCCATCAAGAGGCTATTTTGTAATAAGATCTAGTTAAATACTACAGTTGAAAGGTCCTTATATTTGATCTTAAACTTGGCCCAGTGTGTGTGACGGCTCGCTCGTGCTCCTGATGCCAGGCTCGGCTGTGAACTACAGGCACCTGTACATACTTTCTGGTTGCTTTTTTGAAAGTCTTACTGCATGGCCTTTCTGACTCAAATGTTGAGTTACGTTGATTCTGTTCAGAACGTTCATCCCTCCCTCTAGGATCCAGTTGTCTTTCAGGGAGGAACCGTCTTCCTCATCTTTGTGCCCTACAGTATTGTGTATTTAATAGTCAAATATTTATAGGTTACATGGGTGACTGACCTGTTAGGAGGAAAACAATGGCAATTTTTACATCATTATAATGGACTGGTTAAATGATATTAGTATAACGAAGTTTACATGGCAAAAGAGGCTTGGCAGATGTGACTGTAATGGACAGTGAGATGAGGGACCCCACCTGGGTTGTCCAGGTGGGGTCCAGTGTCCTCACATATGCCTTGATGAGAGGGAGTACGAGGGTTTGCCTCAGGAGGAGACCTGAGGATGAGATTAGAGGCCAGAGGGCTGTGGGGTTGAGGATGGGGGTGGGGCATGGGGCCAAAGGTGGGGCAGGGGCTGGAGGGGTGCCGGGCTGAGGCTGGGGCAGTGGTCGGGGGTGGTGTGGGGCTGTGAGCCAAGCTGCATGGTGGCCTCTATGAATTGGGAGACTCTAGGCAGGAACATAACCTATTCTGACCCCTTGACTTCAGCCCTGGGACTCCTGACTTCCGGGGCTGAGAGGAGGTTTGCATTTGTCTTAATTTGTTGCAGCAGCAATAGGAAGTTAATGCATTGTTGCACCTCC
>NW_022294650.1:0-10934 GCF_002776525.5 Piliocolobus tephrosceles | reverse complement strand
CTTGCTTTCTGCTAGCTTTTGAATGTGTTTGCTCTTGCCTCTCTAGTTCTTTTAATTGTGATGTTAGAGTGTCAATTTTAGATCTTTCCTGCTTTCTCTTGTGGGCACTTAGTGCTATAAATTTCCCTCTACATACTGCTTTAAATGTGTCCCAGAGATTCTGGTATGTTGTATCTTTGTTCTCATTGGATTCAAAGAACATCTTTATTTCTGCTTTCATTTCGTTATGTACCCAGTAGTCATTCAGGAGCAGGTTGTTCAGTTTCCATGTAGTTGAGCGGTTTTGATTGAGTTTCTTAGTCCTGAGTTCTAGTTTGATTGCACTGTGGTCAGAGAGACAGTTTGTTATAATTTCTGTTCTTTTACATTTGCTGAGGAGTGCTTTACTTCCAATTATGTGGTCAATTTTGGAATAAGTGTGATGTGGTGCTGAGAAGAATGTATATTCTGTTGACTTGGGGTGGAGAGTTCTATAGATGTCTATTAGGTCCGCTTGGTGCAGAGATGAGTTCAATTCCTGGATATCCTTGTTAACTTTCTGTCTCGTTGATCTGTCTAATGTTGACAGTGGAGTGTTGAAGTCTCCCATTATTATTGTATGGGAGTCTAAGTCTCTTTGTAAGTCTCTAAGGACTTGCTTTATGAATCTGGGTGCTCCTGTATTGGGTGCATATATATTTAGGATAGTTAGCTCTTCCTGTTGAATTGATCCCTTTACCATTATGTAATGGCCTTCTTTGTCTCTTTTGATCTTTGATGGTTTAAAGTCTGTTTTATCAGAGACTAGGATTGCAACCCCTGCTTTTTTTTGTTCTCCATTTGCTTGGTAGATCTTCCTCCATCCTTTTATTTTGAGCCTATGTATGTCTCTGCATGTGAGATGGGTCTCCTGAAGACAGCAGACTGATGGGTCTTGACTCTTTATCCAGTTTGCCAGTCTGTGTCTTTTAATTGGAGCATTTAGTCCATTTACATTTAAGGTTAATATTGTTATGTGTGAACTTGATCCTGCCATTATGATATTAACTGGTTATTTTGCTCATTAGTTGATGCAGTTTCTTCCTAGGCTCGATGGTCTTTACATTTTGGCATGTTTCTGCAATGGCTGCTACCGGTTGTTCCTTTCCATGTTTAGGGCTTCCTTCAGGGTCTCTTGTAAGGCAGGCCTGGTGGTGACAAAATCTCTAAGCATTTGCTTATATGTAAAGAATTTTATTTCTCCTTCACTTATGAAACTTAATTTGGCTGGATATGAAATTCTGGGTTTAAAATTCTTTTCTGTAAGAACGTTGAATATTGGCCCCCACTCTCTTCTGGCTTGTAGAGTTTTGCTGAGAGATCTGCTGTCAGTCTGATGGGCTTCCCTTTGTGGTTAACCCGACCATTCTCTCTCACTGCCCTTAAGAGATTTTCCTTCATTACAACTTTGGAGAATCTGGCAATTATGTGTCTTGGAGTTGCTTTTCTGGAGGAGTATCTTTGTGGCTTTCTCTGTATTTCCTGAATTTGAATGTTGGCCTCCTCTGCTAGGTTGGGGAAGTTCTCAAGGAAGCTTCTTTCAAGTTTTCAACTGAGGAGATTTCCTTTGTCACCATAAGCTTCATTGCGCTGAGAAATATCCCATTGCAGATTTCCAGAAAACCGTGTTACCAAACTGATGACTGAAGAGAAATGTGTAACTCTGTGAGTTGCATTCACACAACGCGATGCATTTTCTCAGAAGGCTTCTTTGCAGTTTCTGTCTGAGGATATATCCTTTATCCCCATAGCCCTCAATTGTCTCCCAAATAATACATTGCAGAATCCACGGCAACAGTGTTAGCAAACTGTTCCAAGACGGGAAGCGTGGAACTCTGTGTGATGATGTCACACATCAGAAAGCAATCTTTCAGAAAACTATTCTCTAGTTGTTATGTGAGGGTACTTCCTTTTTCACAGTGGGCCCAAATTGGCTCCTAAATATCTCCTTACAGATTCCACGAAAAGAGTGTTAGCAAACTGCTTCCTGAGGAATAAGTAGTTACTCTGTGAGATGAATTCACCGATCACAAAGAAATTTCTCAGAAAGTTTCTCTCTCGTTTTTAAATGAAGATATTTCCTTGGCCAGCGCAGGCCTCCATGCGATCCAAAGTATCCTTTCGTAGTTTCTCCAAAGACAGTTTTATCGGCCTGATCCATGAAATATAAGTGTAACTCTGTGAGATGAATTCACACATCAAAAAGAAGTTTTAAAGAAGCTTCTTTCTAGTTTTCAACTGAGGATATTTCCTTTGTCATCATAAGCTTCATTGCGCTGAGAAATATCCCATTGCAGATTTCCAGAAAACTGTGTTAGCAAACTGATGACTGAAGAGAAACGTGTAACACTGTGAGTTGCATTCACACATTGCAATGCAGTTTCTCAGAAGGCTTCTTTCCCGTTTCTTCCTGAGGATAGATCCTTTCTTGACATAACCCTCAAAGAGCTCCCAAATATCACATTGCAGAATCACGGCAAAGTCTCACATCAGAAAGCAATCTCTCAGAAATCTATTCTGTAGTTCTTATGTGAGGATACTTTGTTTTTCACAGGGGGCCCTATTTGGTTCCCAAATATCACTTTACAGATTCCACGAAAAGAGTGTTAGCAAACTACTTCATGCAGAATATGTTGTAACTCTCTGAGATGAATTCACAGATCACAAAGAAATTTCTCAGAACACTTCACTCTCGTTTTTAATTGATGATATTTCCTTTATCAGCGCAGGCCTCAATGCGAGCCAAAGTAACCTTTCTTAGTTTCTCCAAAGACAGTGTTAATGGCCTGCTCCAGGAAATATAAGTGTAATTCTGTTAGACGAATTCACACATCAACAAGAAGTTTCTATGGAAGCTTCTTTCTAGTTTTCATCTGAGGAGATTTCCTTTGTCACCATCAGCTTCATTGCGCTGAAAAGTATCCGATGGCAGATTTCCAGAAAACTGTGTTAGCAAACAGATGACTGAAGAGAAACGTGGAACTCTGTGAATTGCATTCACACATAGCAATGCAGTTTCTCAGAAGGCTTCTTTCCAGTTTCTGTCTGAACATATATCCTTTCTCACCATAGCGCTCAATGAGCTCTCAAATATCACATTGCAGAATCGATGGCAACAGTGTTAGCAAACTATTCGAAGAACGGAAGCGTGGAACACTGTGTGATGAAGTCACACAGCAGAAAGCAATCTCTCAGAAAGCTATTCTCTAGTTGTTATGTGAGGATAATTCCTTTTTCACAGTGGGCCCGATTTGAGTCCCAAATATCACTTTTCTGATTCCACGAAAAGAGTGTTAGCAAACTGCTTCCTGAGGAATATGCTGTAACTCTGTGAGATGAATTCACAGATCACAAGGGAATGTCTCCGAAAACTTCCCTCTCGTTTTGAACTGATGATATTTCCTTTATCAGCGCAGGCCTCCATGCAATCCAAAGTAACCTCTCTTAGTTTCTTCAAAGGCAGTGTTAATGGCCTGCTCCATGAAATATAAGTGTAACTCTGAGATGAATTCACACATCAACAAGAAGTTTCTAAGGAAGCTTCTTTCTAGTTTTCCTCTGAGGAGATTTCCTTTGCAACCATAAGCTTCATTGCCCTGAGAAATATCCCAATGCAGATTTCCAGAAAACTGTGTTAGCCAACTGATGACTGAAGAGAAACGTGTAACTCTGTGAGTTGCATTCACACATCGCAATGCACTTTCTCAGAAGGCTTCTTTCCAGTTTCTGTCTGAGGATACATACTTTATTACCATTGACCGCAATGAGCTCCCAAATATCACATTGCAGAATCCACAGGAACAGTGTTAGCAAACTATTCCAAGAAGGGTAGGGTGGAACTCTGTGTGACGAAATCACACATCAGGAAGCAATCTCTCAGAAAGCTATTCTCTAGTTGTTATGTGAGGATAATTCCTTTTTCACAGTCAGCCCAAATTGGCTCCGAAATATCACTTTACAGATTCCATGAAAAGAGGGTTAGCAAACTGCTTCCTGAGGAATAAGATGTAACTCTGTGAGATGAATTCACAGATCACAAAAAAATTTCTCAGAAAGCTTCTCTCTCGTTTTTCACTGATGATATTTCCTTTACCACTACAAGCCTCCATGCGATCCAATTAACCTTTCCTTGTTTCTTCAACGACTGTGTTAATGGCCTGCTCCATGAAATATAAGTGTAACTCAGTAAGAAGAATTCACACATCAATAGGAAGTTTCTAAGGAAGCTTCTTTTTAGTTTTCATCAGAGGATATTTCCTTTGTCACCATAAGCTACATTGCGCTGAGAAATATCCCATTGCAGATTTCCAGAAAAATGTGTTAGCAAACTGATGACTGAAGAGAAACGTGTAACTCTGTGAGTTGCATTCACACATCACAATGCAGTTTCTCAGAAGGCTTCTTTCCAGTTTCTGTCTGAACATATATCCTTTCTCACCATAGCGCTCAATGAGCTCTCAAATATCACATTGCAGAATCACGGCAACCATGTTAGTAAACTGTTCCAAGAAGGGAAGGGTGGAACTCTGTTTGATGAAGTCACACATCACAAAGCAATCTCTCAGAAAGCTATTCTGTTTTTGTTAAGTGAGGATACTTCCTTTTTCTCAGTGGGCCCAAATTTCCTACCAAATATCGCTTTACAGTTTCCACGAAAAGAGTGTTAGCAAACTGCTTCCTGAGGAATAATTTGTAACTCTGTCAGATGAATTCACATATCAACAGGAAGTTTCTAAAGAAGCTTCTCTGTAGTTTTCTTCTGAGGAGAGATCCTTTGTCACCACAAGCTTCATTGCGCTGAGAAATATCCCATTGCAGATTTCCAGAAAACTGTGTTAGCGAACTCATGACTGCAGAGAAACGTGTAACTCTGTGAGATGCATTCACGCATCGCAATGCCGATTCTCAGAAGGCTTCCTTCCAGTTTCTGTCTGAGGATATGTCTTTTCTCACCATAGTCGTCAATGAGCTCCCAAATATCACATTGCAGAATCCATGACAACAGTGTTAGCAAAGTGTTCCAAGAAGGAAAGGGTGGAACTCTGTGTGCTGAAGTCACACATAAGAAAGCAATCTCTCAGAAAGCTATTCTTTAGCAGTTATGGGTGGAATCTTCCTTTTTCATAGTGTGCCCGAATTGGCTCCCAAATATCACTTTACAGATTCCACGAAAAGAGTGTTAGCAAACTGCTTCCTGACGAGTAATTTGTATCTCTATGAGATGAATTCACAGATCACAAAGAAATTTCTCAGAAAGCTTCTCTCTCGTTTTTCACTGATGATATTTCCTTCATCAGTGCAGGCGCCCAGGCGATCCAAACTAACCTTTCTTAGTTTCTTCAAAGACACTGTTAATAGCCTGCTCCATGAAATATAAGTGTAACTCTGTGAGCTGAATTCACACATCACACAAGATGTTTCTAAGGAAGCTTCTTTCTACTTTTCATGTGAGGAGATTTCCTGTGTCACCATAAGCTTCATTGCACTGAGAAATATCCCATTGCAGATTTCCAGAAAACTGTGTTACCAAACTGATGACTGAAGAGAAACGTGTATTTCTGTGGGTTGCATTCACACATTGCAATGCAGTTTCTCAGAAGGCTTCTTTCCAGTTTCTGTCTCAGGATATATCCTTTGTCACCATAGCCCTCAATGAGCTCCCAAATATCACATTGCAGAATCCACGGCAAAAGTGTTAGCAAGCGGTTACAAGAAGGGAAGCGTGGAACTCTGTGTGATGAAGTCACACACCAGAAAACAACCTCTCAGAAAGCTATTCTCTAGTTGTTACGTGAGGATATTCCTTTTTCACAGTGGGCCCGAACTGGCTCCCAAATATCACTTTTCAGATTCCACGAAAAGAATGTTAGCAAACTGCTTCCTGACGAATAAGTTGTAACTCTGAGATGAATTCACAGATCACAAAGAAATTTCTCAGAAAGCTTTTCTCTCGTTTTTAACTGATGATATTTCCTGTACCAGCGCAGGCCTCCATGCATTCCAAAGTAACCATTCTTAGTTTCTTCAAAGAGTATGGTAATGACCTGCTCCATGACATATAAGTGTAACTCTGTGAGATGAAATCACAGATCAACAAAAAGTTTCTAAGGAAGCTTCTTTCTAGTTTTCATCTGAGGGGATTTCCTTTGTCACCATAAGCTTAAATGCGCTGAGAAATATCCCATTGCAGAGTTCCAGAAAACTGTGTTAGCAAACGAGTGACTGAAGAGAAAGGTGTAACACTGTGAGTTGCATTCACACATCGCAATGCAGTTTCTCAAAAGGCTTCTTTCCAATTTCTCTCGGGGGATATATCCTTTCTCACCATAGACATCAATGAGCTCCCAAGTATCACATTGCAGAATCCACGGCAAGAGTGTTAGCAAACTGTTCCAGTAAGGGAAGCCTGGAATTCTGTGTGATGAAGTCACACATCAGAAAGCAATCTCTCATAAAGCTATTCTCTAGTTGTTGTTGGAGGATACTTTCTTTTTCACCGTGGGCCCGAAATGGCTCCCAAATATCACTATACAGATTCAATGAAAACATTGTTAGTAAACTGCTTCCAGAGGAATAAGTTGTAACTCTGTGAGATGAATTCACATATCACAGAGAAATTTCTCAGAAAACTTCTCTCTCGTTTTTAACTGATGATATTTCCTTACCAGTGCAGGACTCCATGCGATCCAAATTAACCTTTCTTAGTTTTTTAAAGAGAGTGTCAATGACCTGCTCCATGAAATATAAGTGTAAATCTGTGAGAAGAATTCACACATCAACAGGAAGTTTCTAAGGAAGCTTCTTTCTAGTTTTCATCTGAGGAGATTTCTTTTGTCACCATAAGCTTCATTGCACTGAGAAATATCCCATTGCAGATTTCCAGAAAACTGTGGTAGCAAACTGATGACTGAAGAGAAACGTGTAACTCTGTGAGTTGCATTCACACATCACAATGCAGTTTCTCAGAAGTCTTCTTTCCAGTTTCTGCCTGAGGATATATCCTTTCTCACCATAGCCCTCAATGAGCTCCCAAATATCACATTGCAGAATCCACAGAAACAGTGTTAACAAACTCTTCCAAGAAGGGAAGGGTGGAACTCTGTGTGTTGAAGTCACACATCAGAAAGCAACCTCTCAGAACGCTATTCTCTAGATGTTATTGGAGGATACTTCCTTTTTCACAGTGGGTCCGAAATGGCTCTGAAATATCACTTTACAGATTCCACGAAAAAAGTGTAAGGCAACTGCTCATGAGGAATAAGTTGTAACTCTGTGAAATGAATTCACAGATCAAAAAGAAATTTCTCAGAAAGCTTCTCTCTCATTTTTCACTGATGACATTGCCTCTCCCAGCGTAGTTCTCCATACGATCCAAAGTAACCTTACTTAGTTTCTGGAAAGACAGTGGTGATGGCCTGCTCTATGAAATATAAGTGTAACTCTGTTAGATGAAATCACAGATCAACAAGAAGTTTCTAAGGAAGCTTCTTTCCTGTTTTCATCTGAGAAGAATTCCTTTGTCACCAAAAGCTTCATTGCGTTGAGAAATATCCCATTGCAGATTTCCAGAAAACTGTGTTAGCAAACTGATGACTGAAGAGAAACGTGTAACTCTGTGAGTTGCAATCACACTTCACAATGCAGTTTCCCAGAAATCTTCTTTCCCGTTTTTAACTGATGATATTTCCTTTATCAGCGTAGGCCTCAAAGCCTTCCAAATAAGAACTTCTCAGTTTCCCCAAAGACAGTGATAGTGGCCTGCTCCGTGAAACATAAGTGTAACTCTGTGAGATGAATTCACACATCACAGAGAAGTTTATAAGAAAGCTGCTTTACAGTTTTCCTATGAGGACACTTGCTTTGTCACCCGAGCTTCATTGCGCTAAGAAGAATCCCATTGCAGATTCCCAGGAACATTTCCTAGAAAACTGAGAGCTGAAGAGAAACGTGTAACTCTGTGAGTTGCACTCACGCAAAGCAATGCAGTTTCTCAGAATGCTTCTTGCCACTTTCTGTCTGAGGACATATCCTTTTTCACCATAGCCCATAATGAGCTCCAAAATATCATTTCGCAGAATCCAATACAACAGCCTTAGCAAACTCTGCCAAGAAGCAATGTGTGGAACTCTGTGTGATGAAGTCATATCCCAGAAACCAATCTCTCAGAAAGCTTCGCTCTAATTATTATGTGATGATATTTCCTTATTAACCATGGGCCCCAATTGGCTCCCAAATATCACATTGAAGTTCCTACGAAAAAAGTGTTAGCAATCTGCTTTCTGAGGACAAAAATGTAACTCTGTGAGACGCATTCACAGATCACAAAGAAGTTTCTCACAAAGTTTCTTTCCCATTTTTAACTGATGATATTTCCTTTACCACCGTAGGCCTCAAAGCCTTCCAATGTAGAACTTCTCAGTTTCCTCAAAGACAGTGTTAGTGTCCTGCTCCATGAAACATAAGTATAACTCTGTGAAATGAATTCACACATCACAGAGAAGTTTCTAAGAAAGCTTCTTCCTAGTTTTCCTCTGCAGCAATTGCTTCGTCACCGTAAGCTTCATTGCGCTAAGAAGAACCCCACTGCAGATTCCAAGCAAACTGTCTTAGCAAACTGGCAGGTGAAGAGAAAAGTGTAACTCTGTGAGTTGCACTCACATAAAGCCATGCAGTTTCTCAGAATGCTTGTTGCCACTTTCTGTCTGAGGATATATCCTTTTTCCCCAATACCCTCAATGGGCTCCCAAATATCACTTTGCAGAATCCAAGACAACAGTCTTAGCAAACTCTGCCAAGAAGCAGTGTGTGGAACTCAGTGTGATGAAGTCACATATCAGAAAGGAATGTCTCAGAAAGCTTCCCGCTATTTATTAGATGATGATATTTTCTTTTTCACCATGGGCCCCAAGTGGCTCCCAATTATCACCTTGCAGATTCTAGGAAAAGAGTGTTAGCAAACTGCTTCCAGAGGACAAAGATGTAACGCTGTGAGACGAGTTCACAGATCACAAAGAAGTTTCTCAGAGAGCTTCTTTCCCGATTTTAACTGATGATATTTCCTTTATCAGCGTAGGCCTCAAAGCCTTCCAAAGTACAACTTCTCAGTTTCCCCAAAGACAGTGTTAGTGGCCTGCTCCATGAAACATTAGTGTAACTCTGTGAGATGAATTCACTCATCACAGAGAAGTTTCTAAGAAATCTTCTTTTCAGTTTTCCTCTGAGGACACTTGCTTCGTCACCGTAAGCTTCATTGCGCTAAGAAGAATCCCATTGCAGATTCCAAGCAAACTGTCTTAGCAAACTGATAGCTGCAGAGAAAAGTGTAACTCTGTGAGTTGCGCTCACACATAGCAATGCAGTTTCTCAGAATTCTTCTTGCCACTCTCTGTCTGAGGATATATCCTTTTTCACCATAGCCATCAATGAGCTCCCAAATATCACTTTACAGAAACCAAGTCAACACTCTTAGCAAACTCTGCCAAGAAGCAGTGTGTGGAACTCTGTGTGATGAATTCACATATCAGAAAGGAAAATCTCAGAATGCTTCCTTCCAGTTATTACATGATGATACTTCTTTTTTCACCATAGGACCCAATTGGCTCCCAAATATCACCTGGCAGACTCTACGAAAAGAGTGTTAGCCATCTGCTTCCTGAGGTCAAAGATGTAACTCTGTGAGACGAATTCACAGATCACAAAGAAGTTTCTCAGAAAATGTCGTTTCCGTTTTTAACTGATGATATTTCCTTTATCACCGTAGTCCTCAATGCCATCCAAAGTAGAACTTCTCAATTTCCTTTAAGACAGTTTTAGTGGCCTTCTCCATGAAACATAAGTGTAACTCAGTGAGATGAATTCACACATCACAGAGATGTTTCTAAGAAAGCTTCTTTCCAGTTATCCTCTGTGGACACTTGGTTTGTCAGTGTAAGCTTCATTGCACTAACAAGAATCCCAATGCAGATTCCAGGCAAACTGTCTTAGCAAACTGACAGCTGAGGAGAAAAGTGTAACTCTGTAAGATGCACTCACACATAGCAATGCAGTTTCTCAGAATGCTTGTTGCCACTTTCTGTCTGAGGATATATCCCTTCTCACCATAGCCCTCAATGAGCTCCCAATATCACATTGCAGGATCCACGGCAACAGTGTTAGCAAACTGTTCCAAGAATGGAAGGGTCTAATACTGTGTGATGAAGTCAAACATCAGAAAGCAATCTCTCAGAAATCTATTCTCTTGTTGTTATGTGAAGATACTTCCTTTTTCACTGTGGGCCCGAATTTGTTCCCAAATATCACTTTACAAATTCGACGAAAAGAGTGTCAGCAAACTGCTTCTTGAGGAATAAGTTGTAACTCTGTGAGATGAATTTACAGACCACAAAGAAATTTCTCATAAAGCTTCTCTCTCGCTTTTAACTGATGATATTTCCTTTGCCAGCGCAGGCCTGCATGTGATCCAAAGTAACCTTTCTTAGTCTCCTCAAAGACAGGGTTAATGGCCTGTTCCATGAAATATAAGTGTAACTCTGTGGGATGATTTCACACATCAACAAGAAGTTTGGAAAGAAGCTTCTTTCTAATTTTCATCTCAGGAGACTTCCTTTGTCACCATAAGCTTCATTGCGCTGAGGCATATCCCATTGCAGATGTGAAAAACACTGTGTTATCAAACTGATGACTGAAGAGAAACGTGTAACTCTGTGAGTTGCATTCACACATCGCAATGCAGTTTCTCAGAAGGCTTCTTTCCCATTTCTGTCTGAGGATATATTCTTTCTCACCATAGCCCTCAAAGAGCTCCCTAATATCACACTGCAGAGTCCACGACAACAGTGTTAGCAAACTGTTCCAAGAAGGGAAGGTTGTAACTCTTTGTGATAAAGTCACATATGAGAAACCAATCTCTCAGAAAG
>NW_022294649.1:0-11071 GCF_002776525.5 Piliocolobus tephrosceles | reverse complement strand
TTCATATCCTTTGCCCACTTTTTGATGGGGTTGTTTGTTTTTTTCTTATAAATTTGATTGATTTCTTTACAGGTTCTGGATATTAGCCCTTTGTCAGATGAGTAGATTGCAAAAATTTTCTCCCATTCTGTAGGTTGCCTGTTCACTCTGATGGTAGTTTCTTTTGCTGTGCAGAAGCTCTTTAGTTTAATGAGATCCCATTTGTCAATTTTGGCTTTTGTTGCCATTGCTTTTTGTGTTTTAGACATGAAGTCCTTGCCCATGCCTATGTCCTGAATGGTACTACCTAGGTTTTCTTCTAGGGTTTTTATGGTTTTAGGTCTAACATTTAAGTCTCTAATCCCTCTTGAATTATTTTCATATAAGGAGTAAGGAAAGGATCCAGTTTCAGCTTTCTACTTACGGCTAGCCAATTTTCCCAGCACCATTTATTAAATAGGGAATCCTTTCCCCATTTCTTGTTTTTGTCACGTTTGTCAAAGATCAGATGGCTGTGGATGTGTGGTATTATTTCTGAGGGCTCTGTTCTGTTCCATTGGTCTATATCTCTGTTTTGGTACCAGTACCATGCTGTTTTGGTTACTGTAGCCTTGCAGTATAGTTTGAAGTCAGGTAGCGTGATGCCTCCAGCTTTGTTCTTTTGGCTTAGGATTGTCTTGGCAATGCGGGGTCTTTTTTTGGTTCCATATGAACTTTAAAGCAGTTTTTTCCAATTCTGTGAAGAAAGTCATTGGTAGCTTAATGGGAATGGCATTGAATCTATAAATTACCTTGGGCAGTATGGCCATTTTCACAATATTGATTCTTCCTATCCATGAGCATGGTATGTTCTTCCATTTGTTTGTGTCCTCTTTTATTTCACTGAGCAGTGGTTTGTAGTTCTCCTTGAAGAGGTCCTTTACATCCCCTGTAAGTTGGATTCCTAGGTATTTTATTCTCTTTGAAGCTGTTGTGAATGGGAGTTCATTCATGATTTGGGTCTCTGTTTGTTACTGGTGTATAAGAATGCTTGTGATTTTTGCACATTGATTTTGTATCCTGTGACTTTGCTGAAGTTGCTTATCAGCTTAAGGAGATTTTGGCCTGAGATGATGGGGTTTTCTAAATATACAATCATGTCTTCTGCAAACAGGGACAATTTAATTTCTTCTTTTCCTAATTGAATACCCTTTATTTCTTTCTCTTGCCTGATTGCCCTGGCCAGAATTTCCAACACTATGTTGAATAGGAGTTGTGAGAGAGGGCATCCTTGTCTTGTGCCGGGTTTCAAAGGGAATGCTTTCAGTTTTTCCCCATTCAGTATGATATTGGCTGTGGATTTGTCATAAATAGCTCTTATTATTCTGAGATACTTTCCATCAATACCGAATTTATTGAGAGTTTTTAGCATGGAGGGCTGTTGAATTTTGTCGAAGGCCTTTTCTGCATCTATTGAGATATTGAGGTGGTTTTTGTCTCTGGTTCTGTTTATATGCTGGATTACGTTTATTGATTTGTGTATGTTGAACCAGCCTTGCATCCCAGGGATGAAGCCTACTTGATCATGGTGGATAAGCTTTTTGATGTGCTGCTGGATTCAGTTTGCCAGTATTTTATTGAGGATTTTTGCATCAGTATTCATCAAGGATATTGGTCTAAAATTCTTTTTTTGTTGTATCTCTGTCACGCTTTGGTATCAGGATGATGTTGGCCTCATAAAATGAGTTAGGGAGGATTCCCTCTTTTTCTATTGATTGGAATAGTTTCAGAAGGGATGGTACCAACTCCTCCTTGTACCTCTGGTAGAATTTGGCTGTGAATCCGTCTGGTCCTGGACTCTTTTTGGTTGGTAGGCTATTAATTATTGCCTCAATTTCAGAGTCTGTTATTGGTCTATTCAGGGATTCAGCTTCTTCCTGGTTTAGTCTTGGGAGACTGTAAGTGTGCAGGAAATTATTCATTCCTTCTAGGCTTTCTAGTTTATTTGCGTAGAGATGTTTATAGTATTCTCTGATGGTAGTTTGTATTTCTTATGGTCAGTGGTGATATCCCCTTTATCATTTTTTATTGCATCAGTTTGATTCTTCTCTGTTTTCTTCTTTATTAGTCTTGCTAGCAGTCTGTCAATTTTGTTGATGTTTTCAAAAAACCAGCTCCTGGATCATTGATTTTTTTGGAGGGTTTTTTGTGTCTCTATCTCCTTCAGTTCTGCTCTGGTCTTAGTTATTTCTTGCCTTCTGCTAGCTTTTGAATGTGTTTGCTCTTGCTTCTCTAGTTCTTTTAATTGTGATGCTAGGGTGTCAATTTTAGATCTTTCCTGCTTTCTCTTGTGGGCATTTAGTGCTATAAATTTCCCTGTACACACTGCTTTAAATATGTCCCAGAGATTCTGGCATGTTGTATCTTTGTTCTCATTGGTTTCAAAGAGCATCTTTATTTCTGCCTTCAGTTCGTGATGTACCCAGTAGTCATTCAGGAGCAGATTGTTCAGTTCCCATGTAGTTGAGCGGTTTTGATTGAGTTTCTTAGTCCTGAGTTCTAGTTTGATTGCACTGTGGTCTGAGAGACAGTTTGTTATAATTTCTGTTCTTTTATATTTGCTGAGGAGTGCTTTACTTCCAACTATGTGGTCAATTTTTGAATAAGTGCGGTGTGGTGCTGAGAAGAATGTATATTCTGTTGATTTGGGGTGGAGAGTGCTGTAGATGTCTATTAGGTCCGCTTGGTGCAGAGTTGAGTTCAATTCCTGTATATCCTTGTTAACTTTCTGTCTCGTTGATCTGTCTAATGTTGGCAATGGGGTATTAAAGTCTCCCATTATTATTGTAAGGGAGTCTAAGTCTCTTTGTAAATCTCTAAGGACTTGCTTTATGAATCTGGGTTCTCCTGTATTGGGTACGTATATATTTAGGATAGTTAGCTCTTCCTGATGAATTGATCCCTTTACCATTATGTAATGGCCTTCTTTGTCTCTTTTGATCTTTGATGGTTTAAAGTCTTTTTTATCAGAGACTAGGATTGCAACCCTGCTTTTTTTTGTTTTCCATTTGCTTGGTAGATCTTCCTCCATCCCTTTATTTTGAGCCTATGTATGTCTCTGCATGTGAGATGGGTCTCCTGAATACAGCAAACTGATGGGTCTTGACTCTTTATCCAATTTGCCAGTCTGTGTCTTTTAATTGGACTGTTTAGTCCATTTACATTTAAGGTTAATATTGTTATGTGTGAACTTGATCCTGTCATTATGATATTAGCTGGTTATTTTGCTCGCTAGTTGATGCAGTTTCTTACTGGCATCGATGGACTTTACATTTTGACATGTTTTTGCAATGGCTGGTACCTGTTGTTCCTTTCCATGTTTAGTGCTTCCTTCAGGATCTCTTGTAGGGCAGGCCTAGTGGTGTCAAAATCTCTAAGCATTTGCTTGTCTGCAAAGGATTTTATTTCTCCTTCACTTATGAAACTTAGTTTGGCTGGATATGAAATTCTGGGTTGAAAATTCTTTTCTTTAAGAATGTTGAATATTGGCCCCCACTCCCTTCTGGCTTGTAGAGTTTCTGTGGAGAGATCTGCTGTTAGTCTGATGGGCTTCCTTTTGTGGGTAACCCGACCTTTCTCTCTGACTGCCCTTAACATTTATTCCTTCATTTCAACTTTGGTGAATCTGACAATTATGTGTCTTCGAGTTGCTCTTCTCAAGGAGTATCTTTGTGGCGTTCTCTGTGTTTCCTGAATTTGAATGTTGGCCTGCCTTACTAGATTGGGGAAGTTCTCCTGGATGATATCCTGCAGAGTGTTTTCCAACTTGGTTCCATTTTCCTCGTCACTTTCAGGCACACCAATCAGATGTAGATTTAGTCTTTTCACATAATCCCATATTTCTTGGAGCCTTTGTTCATTTCTTTTTACTCTTTTTTCTGTACACTTCTCTTCTCGCTTCATTTCATTCATTTGATCTTCAGTCGCTGATACTCTTTCTACCAGTTGATTGAGTCGTTTACTGAAGCTTGTACATTTGTCACATAGTTCTCATGTTATGGTTTTCATCTCTATCAGTTCTTTTAAGGTCTTCTCTGTATTGATTATTCTAGTTATCCATTCATCCATTCTTTTTTCAAGGTTTTTAGTTTCTTTGTGCTGGTTGTGTAGTTCCTTCTTTCGCTCTGAGATATTTGATTGATTGAAACCTTCTTCTCTCAACTCGTGAAAGTCATGCTCCGTCCAGTTTTGTTGCATTGCTGGCAATGAGCTGCGTTCCTTTGGAGGGGGAGATGCGCTCTGATTTTTTGAATTTCCAACTTTTCTGCACTGCTTTTTCCTCATCTTTGTGATTTTATCTGCCTTTGGTCTTTGATGATGGTGACGTACTGATGGGGTTTTGGTGTGGTTGTCCTTTCTGTTTGTTAGTTTTCCTTCTAACAGTCAGGACCCTCAGCTGTAGGTCTGTTGGAGTTTGCTTGAGGTCCACTCCAGACCCTGTTTGCCTGGGTATCAGCAGTGGAGCCTGCAGAAGATAGAATATTGCTGAACAGCGAGTGTCGCTGTCTGATTCTTGCTCTGGAAGCTTCGTCTCAGGGGTGTACCCTGCCGTGTGAGGTGTGAGGTGTAGGTCTGCACCTAGTGGGGGGATGTCTCCCATTTAGGCTACTCAGGGGTCAGGGACCCACTTGAGCAGACAGTCTGTCGGTTCTCAGATTTCAGCCTCCGTGCTGGGAGATCCATTGCTCTCTTCAAAGTGGTCAGACAGGGGCCTTTACCTCTGCTGAGGTTTCTGCTGCTGCTTGTTTAGCTGTGCCCTGTCCCGAGAGGAGGAGTCTACAGAGGCAGGCTGGCCTGCTTGAGCTGTGGTGGGCTCCACCCAATTCGAGCTTCCCAGCAACTTTGTTTACCTACTTAAGCCTCAGCAATGGCGGGCACCCCTCCCCTAGCCTGGCTGCTGCCTTGCAGTTAGATCTCAGACTGCTGTGCTAGCAATGAGGGAGGCTCCCTGGGCATGGAACCCTCTGGGCCAGGTGTGGGATGTAATCTCCTGGTGTGCTGTTTCCTAAGACCCTTGGTAAAGTGCAGTATTAGGGTTGGAGTTACCCGATTTTCCAGGTGTTGTGTGTCTCAATTTCCTTTGGCTAGGAAAAGGAATTCCCTTCCCTGTTGCACTTCCCAGGTGAGGCAATGCCTGGCCCTGCTTCAGCTCTCGCTGGTCGGCCTGCACCCGCGGACCAGCACCAAGTGTCTGACATGCCCCAGTGAGATGAACACGGTACCTCAGTTGAAAATGCAGAAATCACCCATCTTCTGTGTCACTCCCGCTGGGAACTGGAGGCTAGAGCTGTTCCTATTCGGCCATCTTGGGCGCGCCCCCCCCCCCCTTTTTTTTCTTTTTTTTAAAAAAAGAAGTTTTATACTTTTACATTTTCCATTTAGATCTATGTTCCATTTTTAGTTTATTTACATTTACATCTGTGTTCCATTTTTAGTTTATTTTTATTGTTTTACATACAGGCATCCAATGTTTCAGCATTATTTGTTGAAATACTATTATTCCTCCATTGAATTACTTGTTTCCTTTTGTCAAAAACCAGTTAACTATATAAATGTGTATCTTTTTCCAGTCTCTATTCTGTTTCATTGCTTTTTCTTTTTTTGTCGATACTATGCTGTCTTGATTACTGTAGCTTTGTAGTCGGTCTTAAGATCTACTTCAGTGTGATCCTTCAACTTTGTTCTTTTTCAGTATTGTGTTGGTTATTCTAGGTCTTTTCTTATTTCATATAAACTTTAGGGATAGTTTGTTATCCACAAAATAACTTGCTGGAAATTTAATTGAGATTGTGTTGAATATTTAGAACACATTCGTAAGAATTGACATCTTTTCAAAATTGAGTCTTCCAATCCATGAATTTAGAATTTCTCTTATTTAGATCTTCTTTCATTTCTTTCATCGATGTTCCATAGCTTTTGCCTACAGATTCTGTACATATTTTGTTAGGTTTATACTGAAGTATTTCTTTTCTATTCTCTTTTCGTTGTGTGTGTGGGGGTGCCATTGTAAATGGTTTTTTTTTTTCTTTTTTGAGTTTTCAGATTGTAGTTGTTTGTTGCTGGCATAAAGGAAATCACTAGACTTTTGCTTATTAACATTGTATCCTGTGACCTTGCTGTAACTGCTTATTGGTTCCAAGAGGTTTTTAGTAGATTCTTTACATTTTTTTTCTACAGACAGTCATGTCATTTGCAAATAAAGGCAGGTTTATTTCTTTTCCTAACTATTGCTCTAGTTAGGACTTATGGTAGGATGCTGAAGAGGAATAGAGGAATTGTGAGAGATGGACAACATCTTTGTCTTGTTCTCCATCTTAGAGAGAAAGTGGCCAGTCTCTCATCATTAAGTATGTTAGTTAGAGGTTTTTTGTATATGTTTTTTACAAAGTTGAGGAAATTTGCTGAGAAGGTTTTAAAAAATATTTTTTTTTCTGGCTCGGGGTATATAAGAAGATTTGTTAACATGTATGTACTCTTGTCATGGGGAGTGAGGGGGTTTGTTAAATCATGAATGAGTGTTGGACTTTTTTCCCAGCTCCCTTTTTGGTCTTCAGTTGATAGGATTCTATGATTTTCCTTCTTTATCCTGTTTATATGGTAGATTACATTTATTGATTTGAACTGTTGAACCAGCCTTGCATACCTAGAATCTCACTTGGTTATGTTATATAATTCTTTTTATAAAATGTTGGATATGATGTGCTAATATTTTGTTGAGGGTCTTTATATTCATGTTTATGAGAGATATTGTTCTATTGTTTTTCTTTCTTGTAATGTCTCTCTCTGGTTTTGGTATTAGGGTAATGCTGGCTTCATAAATTGAATTAAGAGTGTTCCATCTGCTTCTGTTTTCTGGAAGAGATTGTGGAGAATTGTTATTGTTTATTCCTTAAATGTTCAGTAGAATTTACCATTGAAACTCTCTGGACCTCGTACTTTGTTTTTTGAAAGTTTATTATTTATTCAATTTTGTTAATAAATATACAGCTATTGAAGTTATCTATTTCTTTTTGTGTGAATTTTGGTAAATTACATCTTTTAAGGAATTTTTCATTTAAATTATTAAATTTATGGACAAAGAGTTGTTTGTAACATTCATTTATTGTCCTCGTAATGTCCATGTGATGAGTAGTGATGACTTTTCTCTTTGTTTTTTCTGATACTGACAATTTATCTTCTCTCCTTTATATTTTGTTATACTGAGTAGAGATTTACCAATTTTGTTGATCTATTCAAAGAACCAGCTTCTGGTTTTGTTTATTTTTCTCTGTTGATTTTCCGTCTTCATTTCCATTGATTTCTACTCTGTTATTTTTTACTTCTGCTTACATTAGGCTTAAATAAGGTATTGGAAGTGAATTCACTCAGCTTTTAAAAAAAGTACTTTGCCTTCATTTTTGAAGGGAATGGCATGTTTTACTAATTATGGAATTTCATTTCTTTTCTTTCTGTACATTTAAAGTCTTGTTCCATCATCTTGAGGCTTGATTCCTTCTGATGAGTAGTAATCAGCAGTCATTCTCCTGTTTGTTCCCCTGCATGTAATACTTACCCTCCTCTGGCTATTATTATTTTGTTTCTTTATAACCAGTTTTCAGCAATTTAATTTTATGTGTCTTGGTGTGGTTTTCTTGGTTTTATCCTGCTTGGGATTTGTTGCTGGTTTTATGGATTTTTAGTTCAAATTTCAACAACATTTCAGCTTTCTTCCTTTTTCTTTTTTCTTTCTTTCTTTTTTTGGGGGGTTGGGTGGGCAGGGTCTCTCTCTGTCACCCATGCTAGATAACAGTGGTACAATCATAGCTCACTTCAGCCTCAACTCCTGGGCTAAAGTGATCCTCATGTCTCAACTTTCTGAGTAGTTAGGACTACAAGCTTGTGCCACCATGTCTTACCAATTTTTCATTTTTATTTTTTGTGGAGACAGGGGTCTCTGTGTTGCCCAGGATGGTCTCGAACTTCTGGCCTAAGGCAATTCTCCTGCCTCGGCCTCCCAAAGTGCTGGGATTATAGGCGTGATCCACTGTACCCGGCTTATTTCTTCAACTATATTTGTTTCTCTTTCCTTTCTATTTTTTTCACCAGGGATTACTTGATAACCTCCATAGGCCACTGGCCACTGTTTTCAGCCCTTTTTCCCCCACTCTGTTTTTCAATTGGTGTATTTTAGATTGCTATATCTTATTGTTTACTGATATTTTCTTTTGTGGTATTTAATGTACTGTTCTATTCATTAAGCAAATGTTTCATGTTAGATACTGTATTTTTAAATTCTAGAACTTCTGTTTGGTCCTCTAAAAAATATCTTTCACTTCTCTCCTTGTTAGCACCTTCATTTAAATCATTTAATGTGTTTATAATAGCTGTTCTATAGTCTTTCCTAATTCTATCATGTCTGTCATTTCAGTAGGTATTGTACCTACTAACTGATTTTCTTTTTTCTGGTTGTAGACCTTTTGTTTTCACCTTTTGTGAACCACAACCAGAAAAACTGTTACATGGGTAACAGTTTTTACATTGTTGATGGTTTGGTTTTTGTTGTCTTTCTTTAATTATGACTGAGTTTAAACTTCTTGAGAATCAGCTTGCTAGTTTTGAGGCTTGATTGAAAGCTTTATTAGGGTGGATCTAAAGTACCCTTTTTACTTTTTTCTTTCTAAGAGACAGAGTCTTACTCTGCAGAAATATGGTTATAGCTTCACTGTAACCTTGAACTCCTGGCCTCAAGGAGTCCTTCCACCTTGGCATCTCAAAGCACTAGAATTACAGGTGTGAGCCATAGCACCTGGCCTCAAAGTGTGCTTTTTTTTCTGGGGCTAATTTACTCTTACTATTAATACCAATGTGTAATCTTTTGGAAGATAGCTATACAATGCTCTGGGTATTCAACAAAGTCTCTTCCTCTTTGACTGGAAGGACCCCAAATGACCTCCAGCCTTGAGTAAGTTATGGAAGTTTTCAGCTTATATCTCTCTAGCAGTTTTCTTTGCCTTTAGTCATGAAGTTTAATCCAACTCACATGCACTTTAATATTCAACCAGTAACCCAAGGGGATTTCTATACATTTCTGGATCATTTGGTATTTGTAACTCCCTTTTCTTTGGTATTCTACCCTGAAAATTCTACCAGTCTCAGTCTCCCTGAACTCCCATTTCTGTCTCCTCAAATTTATTGAGGACATTGTTTTTTGCCTGTGTTCGTCTCTTTGTACCAGTTTTCAAAACATGCCTCCTGCTTAAAATCTGGGATTATCATAGGGTTTATTAATAGGTTTTCCTTTTCTTAGGGATCACAGTCCTGTGCTCTCTGTGTTAGTATCTGAAAAAAAGTTGTTTCATATATTTTGTCTAGTTTTCTAGATGTTTATAGGAGGGCAAGTTCAGTATCAGTCACTTGGTCACAGTAGGAAATGGATGATGGCAGTTTCATTTTTAGTACAATATTAATTACATCACCAAAAGGTCTGCCACTACAGTAATTTTACTTTGCAGATTATTTAAAGTATTTCCTGTCAAAGACATGTTCAAATAAAACTTAAAAGTAGTAAAATTCTTAAGCTTACATTCAGATTCTGTGATTCTTAAGCTTAAATTCTGTGATCCTAATTCAACATTTATTGAATGAATGTTACTATTTAGAAGGCAAATTATACTTTTCGTTATTTACACATATCTGTATATTAGCTTAAATTGTTTTGCTTGAGAGTGATGAACCACAGAAGTCACTAAAAGTACCTAATTTCTAAATTTTATACCCTCTAAAAAGCTATGAATACTATTTCTTTGATGGGACCACTGAGTTCGCTTAATATAGAGCCATATTCATTGGTGCCAGTTATAAAATTGAGACCCATGTGGTAGTTAGAAGCATTCAAGATAAAGGCAAATAACAATAGCAATTATTGTGGTTTGCTTCAAATGTTGATTTATGTTACATGTAAAATCTGGAGTGATGACACGGATCCCAGCTCCATCACTGTCAACCATGAGTTACTACATGAATGATTGATAATATTCTTCCAAACTACTGTTTTATGGCTAATCATTATGGCATAAAATAAGAGACCTTCAGCAATAGCCATAATTACAGTTCTTATATTCCTTGATATGTATTCCATAATTTTTTAAAAATAAATACTGATTGTCATGTGAGGATATGATAACCAATTCTTGCTACATTAGTGGGTCCATTTGTAAATAGGGTTGTAGGACTTTGTGATAGAAATGCTGACATCTGTCTGTCCTTTTTTGAATACAAGTACTTGATACAGGAGAAAGAAAGACCAGAGTAAACCAGAGAATTCATCCTGAGTCATTGGTCTTATGAGAATACTTTTCAGTAGAACCAAATATTTAACTAATATATTTTTTCTGGAAGCTTTAGAGTTATTTCACTTTTCAGTGAAAGGCCACAGCATTTCTGTTACATTGTATATTGGAGTGATCTTATCTAGTTTATAAATGGCACGAATGTGTTCTACACAACCCAATGACCTTAAAGTCTCACTGTAAATAACAGTAACTGAGCCAATAAAATAATCAAATCTGAAACTAATCTGTACCAGTTGTCTCAAAAGTATGGTGTATACATCCCTGGGAGTACAAAGATAATCCCTCGGGGGTTCAGGATAAAAGTATTAGCACATAGCCATAAGTAGAAAGCTGAAACTGGATCCTTTCCTTACTCCTTATACGAAAATTAATTCAAGATGGATTAGAGACTTAAATGTTAGATCTAATACCATAAAAACCCTAGAAGAAAACCTAGGTAGTACCATTCAGGACATAGGCATGGGCAAGGACTTCATGTCTAAAACACAAAAAGCAATGGCAACAAAAGCCAAAATTGACAAATGGGATCTAATTAAACTAAAGAGCTTCTGCACAGCAAAAGAAACTACCATCAGAGTGAACAGGCAACCTACAGAATGGGAGAAAATTTTTGCAATCTACTCATCTGACAAAGGGCTAATATCCAGAATCTACAAAGAACTCAATCAAATTTACAAGAAAAAAACAAACAACCCCATCAAAAAGTGGGCAAAGGATATGAA
>NW_022294647.1:0-2665 GCF_002776525.5 Piliocolobus tephrosceles | reverse complement strand
CCGGTACCTCAGTTGGAAATACAGAAATCACCCATCTTCTGTGTTGCTCACGCTGGCAGCTGGAGGCTGGAGCTGTTCCTATTCGGCCATCTTGGCGCCAACCTCACTTGATATGATTTCTAAATTTAAATACCTTTGAGACAAACGTGAATTGTGAAGGGATTTAAAAATGTCAGTGAAAAATGGAATTAAAAATAAAAATATAAATATCAACTTTATTTCTCAATATAATCTCTACTGAGATCAAGACACTGCATTAAGGGATGATCCCAACCGTGCAGTCCATTACTAAAGAACTGAGGCTCATGGGAATTTAACCATGTCAGTGTAGTCTTCTTCTATTAACTAAAGAAAAATGGGTGCCCTTTACAGTTATTTTAAGATTAGGAAAAATAAGATCAGAAGAAACCAAATCAGGACTGTAATGTTGATGCCTAATAATTTCCCATGAAAACTCTTGCAAAATTACTGGTGTTTGACGAGAGGAAGGAACAGAAGTGTTGTTGTGGTGCAGAGGGACTCTCTAGTGAAGCTTTACAGGGCAATTTTCTGCAAAAGTATTTGCTAATTTTCTCTAAGAACTCTCCTACTAAGCAGATATTATGGTGCTTTGGTCCTATAGAACGTCAACAAGCAAAATGCCTTGAGCATCCCCAAAACCTCCATGGCTTTTGCTTTGGAGAAGTTTGCTTTTGCTTTGACAGGACCACTTCTACCTCTTGGTAGCCATTGCTTTAATTGTGCTTTGCCTTCAGGATCCTATTGATAAAGCCAGTTTCACTCCCTGTTATAATTCTTCAAAATAATGCTTCAGGATCTTGATTCTGCTTGTTCAAAATAGTCAGTAATAGCTCTGCTTTTGTCCACAGCTGATCTAGGCACAAGGATATTCGGGACTCATCAAATGTGAAGTTTCTCAACTTTCACGTTATAGTCAATATTGCGTAAGCTGAACCAATTGATATGTCTGTGGTGTTGGCTATAATATTTCTTGTTAATTGTCAGTCCTCCTCAATTAGGGCATAGAAACAATTTTTTTTCTCTCAAAAATTGGAATGGATGCCCCTCCTCTGTGGGCTTCATCTTCAACATTGTCTTATCTCTTCTTAGAATGAGGTATCTGTTTGTAAACGACTGATCCTTCAGGTCATTTTTCCCACAGACTTTTCTTAAAGAATAATTTATTTCACCATTTTTTGTACCCCAGCTTCACCATAAATTTGATGTTTGTTCTTGTTTCAGGTTTGGTAGAAACAAGTTTGGTAGAATTCATGTGGCTCTTTTCAGACTGATGTTTTAAATCCTGTTCAGATATGTTAAAACAGGGCCGGGCATGGTGGTTCATGCCTGTAATCCCTGCACTTTGGGAGGTTGGGCAACATGGCAAAACGCTGCCTTGACAGTAAATACAAAAATTAGCCTCTACAAAAAATACAAAAATTTGTCAAGCAAGGTCCCAGCTACTTGGAAGGCTGAGGCAGGAGAATCGCTTCAGCCTGGGAAGCAGAGGTTACTTTGAGCCAAGATTGCTCCACTGCACTGCAACCTCGGTGAGGGGAGTGAAACCCTGTCTCAAAAAAAAAAAGTTGAAATAAACTACTATATGTATGTTTTAATGCAAAAGCTAAAAGTTCATGCATTGTTTTTTCATAATTGTTATTTTGCATGAATTTATTGAAGCCTCCTCTTATTTGCCATGATTTTCTCACCTTATTAATTTCTATATATATAAAGAATTTCCAATTTGTGTAAACCTTTTTTCCCAGTTACTGAACAATTATTTTAAATTTGAAAAGTATGAGCTATTTTATTCTGTATTTTTGTTTTCTAGTTCTGAATATTTTAGAGAAAATATAGATAAAGAGACTTGTAAAATGGAGATGTTTGGAAGTTTCTGTTACCAATGACAGATTAATTTTTAAATAATTCCAGGAAAATTTAGGTGAATGTCTGTACTTTTTTTTTTTTTTTTTTTTTTTGAGGCGGAGTCTCGCTCTGTCGCCCGGACTGGGGTGCAGTGGCTGGATCTCAGCTCACTGCAAGCTCTGCCTCCCGGGTTTATGCCATTCTCCTGCCTCAGCCTCCGGAGTAGCTGGGACTACAGGCTCCCGCCACCTCGCCCGGCTAGTTTTTGTATTTTTAGTAGAGACGGGGTTTCACCATGTTAGCCAGGATGGTCTCGATCTCCTTACCTCGTGATCCGCCCGTCTCGGCCTCCCAAAGTGCTGGGATTACAGGCTTGAGCCACCGCACCCGGCCATGTCTGTACTTTTATATGAACATTCATAGTAAACAGATTTTTGAATTTCTACCCTTGATAAACTTGAATGTAAAATATGTGAGTAAATGTGTACTTTTCTATTCCTCATGAACATTCTCAAGTTTATGCTGTCTGGATTTTCTCAGGACCAATTACAAGCTGTATATGCTGCTGAAATGTCTCAAAGATTATGTCCCAAAGAGAGTGCCCTGCTGTTTTTCCAATATTAATTTCGAACTTTTACCAAGTTACAAGTTTTTTTTTTTCATAAAATATAAAACTTTTTGCCTCCGGCAAAAATACATTTTGGAAGATAACTTTCCTGTGGGTAAGGGGTATAAAGGAAGCTTGGATTTGTTCTGATTTTAGGGCTGAATGCCTTTCTGAGCTTGGCTCACTCCTCTC
>NW_022294646.1:0-3223 GCF_002776525.5 Piliocolobus tephrosceles | reverse complement strand
GGCTGCTGTGCGGACTCTGGGCCAGGAAGCCAGGGTTTGGTTGGTGCCGGTGCTGCTCAACACACTGGTCATCGCACTCCTTGCGGGAGCCTTCTATGGCATCTACTGGGCTACAGAGAGCATCGTGGCGCTGCAGGTGCGGAGGGTCTTGGAAGAGGAAGCCAGGGGGTCCTGGAACCTATATTTCCAATGATGGAGGGAGGGAATGGAAGTTTGGGATGCCAGAGATCTTACAGAGGAAGTATGAGAGAGGATATGTTTGGACCCTGGACTTCGGGGTTTTAAAGGAAGAAGAGAGACTGGGCGCGGTAGCTCACGCCTGTAATCCCAGCACTTTGGGAGGCATAGGTGGGGGAATCACGAGGTCAGGAGTTCAAGACCAGCCTGACCAACGTGGTGAAAATCCGTCTCTACTAAAACTACAAAAATTAGACGGGCGGGGTGGTGCACGCCTGTAATCCCAGCTACTCAGGAGGCTGAGGCAGAAGAATCACTTGAACCCGGGAGGCAGAGATTGCAGTGAGCCAAGATCGCACCACTGCACTCCAGCCTGGGCAACAGAGCCAGACTCTGTCTCAAAACAAACAAAGAAACAAACAAAACAAAAACAAACCAACAACAAAGAAGAGGTCTGGGGGTGGACCTTAAGCTTGGCTCCTCCAGGACCCCAAGCCTCTACTCATGGTCCACTCCCTCTCCCAGGAGACACCCCTTGTTCAGGAGTTGCCACTGCTGAGACTTGGGGAGAATTACCTTCCGTCCATCTTCATCGCTGGGGTCAACTTTGTGCTGCCGCCCGTTTTCAAGCTCATTGCTCCGCTGGAAGGCTACACTAGAAGTCGCCAGATCGTTTTTATCATGCCCAGGTTCCAGCCTCATGGGGATGGCTGGGAATGATGGAGGGTTGTGGCGGTCAGAGGGATGTTGGCGCTGACAGGTAAGACACGGAAATCCTGCTGATATCGGATCCAGGGATTCAAATCCTGACTCCACTGGCCAGGCGCGGTGGCTCACACCTGTAATCCCAGCACTTTGAGAGGCCGAGGCTGAGGTCAGGAGTTCGACACCAGCCTGACAAACATGGTGAAACCCTCTCTCTAGTAAAAATACAAAAGTTAGCCCGGCGACAGTGGCTTCTGTAGTCCCAGCGACTCGGGAGGCTGAGGCAGGAGAATCGCTTGAGCCTGGGAGGTAGAGGATGCAGTGAGCTGAGATTGCGCCACTGCACTCCAGTCTGTACGACAAGTGAGACCCTGTCTCAAAAAAAAGAAAGAAAGAAAGAAAGAAAGAAAGAAAGAAAGAAAGAAAGAAAGAAAGAAAGAAAGAAAGAAAGAAATCCTGACTCTGTCGCTGGGCCTCAGCTTCTTCATCTGTGAGATGGGTTGAATGCGAGCGCGTTCCACTGAGAAGGGGACTGCCACGTGGTGGGTACCGGATCAGGGCCCATTCTCTGCCTTCCCCCCGCCAGGACCGTGTTTCTTCGCCCGGCCTCCCTGGTGGTCCTGCTCTTCTCTCTCTGGAAATAGATCACTTGTGGGGGCGACTCCGAGGCTAAGGACTGCAAAACCTGTGGCTACAATTACAAAGAACTTCAGGCAGAACGGCATGGGGTCTGCCTGGAACTCCTGGGTCCCTGAAGGAAAGATGGAGCTGGGTGGGTCCAGACTCTTGGTTTGGGCGGAGAGGGGAGCTCGGGGTGCTGGAACACTCTCCCATGGGTATGAATGTTTGAAAAACGAGGACCCCCAGAGAAAGTATTGACAGGGTCTCATAGGCTTGCGATGTGGAGACTGGGACGCGTGGGCCTCCAGGTGCTCGGGTCCTGAGGTCTTTCTGACCTATTTCTTCCTTCTTCAGTGCTGGGAGACTGTCCTGGGCCAGGAAATGTACAAACTTCTGCTCTTTGATCTGCTGACTGCCGTGGCAGTCGCGCTGCTCATCCAGTTTCCTAGAAAGTGAGAGCCCCGCCTCTCGCTGTGGCCCCGCCCCTCTAGGACCAGGCCCTGCCCCATCGCGCTGTTCTTTTCACCGCGCACCTTTTTACTGTTCCCGCCTCTGGGGGCTCCCTTTGCTTGCCCTAGGTCCGCAGATCTCCCCCACTCCCCGCCCTTGTTTTAGTAGGTTACTTCCCTGTGGCCCCGCCCCTGCCGCCGCGACACCTGGGTCCCGTCTAGTCCTCTGGACACACCCTCTCCACGTGGAGTCTTGAAAGTCCCGCCCCTCCTAGATACGCTTGCTTCCTATTGGCGGGCAGGGCGGTGGAGGCGGGGAAACTCCAAGTCGCCGGTTCCTCACTCGGGCCCGGGCCTGCCCCGTCCTTCAGGCTCCTCTGTGGCCTCTGTCCTGAGGAGCTGGGTCGTCTGGCGGGGACCCAGGAGTTCCAGGTGCCCGACAAGGTGCTGGGGCTCATCTACGCGCAGATGGTGGTCTGGGTTGGGAGTTTTTTCTTCCCTTTGCTGCCCCTGCCTAACACGGTCAAGTTCCTGCTGCTTTTCTACCTGAAGAAGGTAAGGGGTAGCGGGGGACTCTTGGGTCTGAGGCAGGAGGTATTGGGGCCCGCACTCCTGGGTCCTGGGCAAGGAAGATCCTGGGGGCCTGGATTACTAGGTCCTAAGAGAGGAGGGGATTGGAGGACAGACTCCTGGATCTGAGAGAAGGAGGAGTCTAGGGCATTCTGACTTCTATGTCTGAGGATCCGGGGACTTAGACTCCGGGGTCCTAGATGAGGAAGGGGCTCAGACTCCTGGTTCGGGAAAAAGGAGAGGCAGGTAGGCCGGGCGCGGCGGCTCACGCCTGTAATCCCAGTACTTTGGGAGACTGAGGCGGGTTGATCACCTGAGGTCAAGAGTTGGAGACCAGCCTGGCTAACATGGCAAAACCCCGTCTCTACTAAAAATACAAAAAAAATTTAGCCAGGCTTGGTGGCGAGGGCCTGTAATTCTAGCTATTTGGGAGGCTGAGGCAGGGAGGAATTGCTTGAACCAGGGAGGTGAAGGTCGCAGTGAGCCTAGATCGCACCACTGCACTCCAGCCTGGGCTACAGAGCGAGACTCCGTCTCAAAAACAGAAAACAAACAACAACAGTGAAACAAATTAGCCGAGAGTGGTGGTGCACACCTGTAATCCCAGCTACTTCGGAGGCTGAGACGCGAGAATAGCTTGAACCCGGGAGGGGAGGCTGCAGTGAGTGCCACTGCACTCTCGCTTGGGCGGCAGAGCTAGA
>NW_022294645.1:0-1087 GCF_002776525.5 Piliocolobus tephrosceles | reverse complement strand
ATTAAACTAAAGAGCTTCTGCACAGCAAAAGAAACTACCATCAGAGTGAACAGGCAACCTACAGAATGGGAGAAAATTTTTGCAATCTACTCATCTGACAAAGGGCTAATTTCCAGAATCTACAAAGAACTCAAACAAATATACAAGAAAAAAACAAACAACCCCATCAAAAAGTGGGGAAAGGATATGAACAGACATTTCTCAAAAGAAGACATTCATACAGCCAACAGACACATGAAAAAATGCTCATCATCACTCGCCATCAGAGAAATGCAAATCAAAACCACAATGAGATACCATCTCACACCAGTTAGAATGGCAATCATTAAAAAATCAGGAAACAACAGGTGTTGGAGAGGATGTGGAGAAATAGGAACACTTTTACACTGTTGGTGGGATTGTAAACTAGTTCAACCATTATGGAAAACAGTATGGCAATTCCTCAAGGATCTAGAACTAGATGTACCATATGACCCAGCTATCCCACTACTGGGTACATACCCAAAGGATTATAAATTATTCTACTACAAAGACACATGCACACATATGTGTATTGCGGCACTATTCACAATAGCAAAGACTTGGAATCAACCCAAATGTCCATCAGTGACAGACTGGATTAAGAAAATGTGGCACATATACACCATGGAATACTATGCAGCCATAAAAAAGGATGAGTTTGCGTCCTTTGTAGGGACATGGATGCAGCTGGAAACCATCATTCTTAGCAAACTATCACAAGAAGAGAAAACCAAACACCACATGTTCTCACTCATAGGTGGGAACTGAACAATGAGTTCACTTGGACTCGGGAAGGGGAACATCACACACTGGGGCCTATCATGGGGAGGGGGGAGGGGGGAGGGATTGCATTGGGGAGTTATACCTGATATAAATGATGAATTGATGGGTGCTGACGAGTTGATGGGTGCAGCACACCAACATGGCACAAATATACATATGTAACAAACCTGCACGTTATGCACATGTACCCTAGAACTTCAACTATAATAAAAAAAAAAAATGTGGGAAAAAAAAAACAATATTAACCTTAAATGTCAATGGGCTAAATGCCCCAATTAAAAGA
>NW_022294644.1:4932-8961 GCF_002776525.5 Piliocolobus tephrosceles | reverse complement strand
AAGACTTTCAACGAAAAAGGGAAGTTGGAGAAATAGTCTGAAAAACAGGTCACCAGAAGCCAACCAAAGTGGAGAACAAGAGCCTTTAAAGTGCTATTTAATTTCTACAAACAGCAGATGAAAGAAAAATAAACCAGGCCGGGCGCGGTGGCTCAAGCCTGTAATCCCAGCACTTTGGGAGGCCGAGACGGGCGAATCATGAGGTCAGGAGATCAAGACCATCCTGGCTAACACGGTGAAACCCCGTCTCTACTAAAAAATACAGAAAACTAGCCGGTCGTGGTGGCGGGCGCCTGTAGTCCCAGCTACTCAGGAGGCTGAGGCAGGAGAATGGCATGAACCCGGGAGGCGGAGCTTGCAGTGAGCTGAGATCCGGCCACTGCACTCCAGCCTGGGCGACAGAGCAAGACTCCGTCAAAAAAAAAAAAAAAAAAGAAAGAAAGAAAGGAAAGAAAGAAAGAAAGAAAGAAAGAAAGAAAGAAAGAAAGAAAGAAAGAAAGAAAGAAAGACCAAACACCAAGCATATGCTGAGTTAAAGTTAGAAAACAAATACAATTGCTTGACAATCACAGCACAAAAACACAAAACTCTATTCATGGAAACCATTTGTATTGAGAATACACATTTTTTTAAGACAGGGTCTCCCTTGGCCAACCAGGCTGGAGTGCAGTGTGACAATCACAGCTCACTGCAGTCTCAACTTCCCAGGCTTAAGGGATCCTCCCACCTTAGCCTTCCAAGCACCTTGGAGCACAGGCAGCATCACAGCCAGCTATTTTTTTTTTTTTTTCTTTTTTGTATGGAAAGGATCTCACTATGTTGCCAGGCTCTTCTAAAACTCCTGAGCTCAAATGATCTGCCTGCCTCAGCTTCCCAAAGTGCTGGGATTACAGGCATGATTTTAAATTTTTAATCTTTTAATAATAGTATTATTTTTAATAAATAAAATATATAAATAACCTATTTTAAAAATTGTCCTGAGAGATCATTGTTAGTATTACTCAGAAAATATGCAGCATTAAAAGTTGAATTAGGCCAGGTGAGGTGGCTCACACCTGTAATCCCAGTACTTTGGGAGGATGAGGCAGGTGGATCATCTGAGGTCTGAAGCTTGAGACCAGCCTGGCCAACATGGCGAAACCCCGTCACTAGAAAAAGTACAAAAATTAGCCAGGGGTGGTGGCAAGTGTCTGTAATCCCAGCTACTCTGGAGGCTGAGGCAGGAGAACTGCTTGAACCCTGGAGGCGGATGTTGCATTGAGCCGAGATCGTGCCACTGCAGTCCAGCCTGGATAAGAAGAGAGAGACTAGGAAAAAAAAAAAAAAAAAAAAAAAAAAAGATAAAGAAAAAAAGGTAGAATTAAATCCCTGTTCTGGCTAGACTGCAGTGGCTCACGTCTGTAGTCCCAGAACTTTGGGGGAAGTCGAGGTGGTCGGATCACGAGGTCAAGAGATTGAGACTATCCTGGCCAACATGGTGAAACCTTGTCTTTACTAAAAATACAAAAATTAGCTGGGCTTGGTGGTGTGTGTCTGTATTCCCAGCTACTCAGGAGGCTGAGTGAGGAGAATCACTTGAACCTGGGAGGAGGAGATTGCAGTGAGCCGAGATGGCGCCACTGCACTCCAGCCTGGTGACAGAAGATGACTCTATCTAGGAAAAAAAAAAAAAAAATCCCTCATGTAAAATAATGTATTGTAGGTGAGAAATCACGGATTTACTAGGAACTAATGGTGAGAAATCCTGGGGAAGACTTTTGCTTGCCCAGGCCAGGAATCACCAAAGGCTAAAAGGAAACCACAGTCTCACAGGCTCCTGATGTGGAGTGGCCTCCTAGGAGAATCCTGATGTGGAGCGGCCTCCTAGGAGAATCCTGATGTGGAGCGGCCTCCTAAGAGAATCCCGATGTTCTGAGCGCCCCTTGGTGGTCCTGAGCGCCCACTCATGTCCTGGTGTTTCTCAGCACCCCACTGGTGTCCCGGTTGCCCCCTGGTGGTTCTGAGCGCCCCCTGGTGCCATTGTCTTTCACTTTCCCTATGTTCTCCTCCGCAGATAGAGCCTGCGCATTGTCACACTTTCATCTTTAACCCAGATTAACTATACTGCGGAGAAAGCAAAGTGTGCATCCTGGAAGTACGTATATTCTTTCAGTTGAATTTAATAATTCAGTCGTCTTTTATTTCCTCTGGGCTGTGATCTATACACAGAGTCTCCAGAAATGGAACTGAGGCTTTCCCTTTTCTGGCTAGTCTGGTAATTACAGGATTATTACCCTATTGGCTAATTTGACCCATTTTTGTGGTAAAGGAAGGCTGCTGGGAGGGGTCTGTAATGGAGATGGACCAACTTCCTCCATATAGATGAGGTTCCACAGATGTCTTTCTCCTGGATGGTCTATATAGAGAAATTTCTGTGTGTATTTCTCAGAGACTAGGTCTTTTGATAACTTAGCCATGAGAGGATCTACGTCAATATTCATGCAAAGAACCTGGAGGTTCTTGGTCAGATATGCCATTTGTGTTTATTTAGTTCAGATTTACATTACACAACCAGGTTCATCTAAATTGCCACATGCTTGGTCAAACACGTTGGGGCAGCAGCTGAATGTAGTCATCAAATTGATCTAGGAGAAACCTGGGTCCAACACACTGTTTATTGGAGCTGAGAGCAACATCACTGACTCACTAAAGTGGACTTTTCTTCCCTGAAAAAGCTTCCCTACCAAGTATAGTAAGGAGCTGATATGGAGCCACTGTGGGGTTGAATTTCTTCCTGTCAGCCTGTCATGCACTGTGTTTGTTGGGGACCAGACTCAACACCACCCGTAGGGTACTTGAAGTCTGGTGGCGATGAAGGAATGAGAAGAGACAAGTTAAGAGTGTAAAAAGGTTGGGGGTCAGGGGGCCAGTGTAATTTGGAGGCTGCAAAGACACTGAACTTTGGTCTGTACACTATTTATCGGGTATAATTACTTAGATCTAAGGAGCAGATGTTTAGGGGTGAAACGGTGAAAAGGAGGTGGTGCTCAACCAGCATATATTTAACTACTGATTTTTTTAAGTTATTGGAGAGCAGCTGCTGGGAGTGGGCTTAACTAGGAGCTGGCAAGGCTGGCCACATTTTAATGTTTTAAAGGAGTGTCTTGTTTTTGAGCACAGTGTTTATAGATAAGAGAGCAGGTCACACTCTGGTCATGGGAATGTGATGGCAATAAGGAGGTTTTCCTCTTCAGAGGCCTCCTGTGGCTTTCCACAACTTATCGTCTCATATGTTTATGGCCAGTTTATACAGGCACCCCGTAAGCCCTTTTCCCAACAGTGTTTTGAATGATGTAGACTTTTATCCACAGATGGTAATGATTCCCAGTGTTGTTGAAATGGCTGGCAGCCCCCAATCCTGTTTCTCCCCTCAACTCCCCTGAATGTCTCCAAGAACCCCATGAACCTCGGAACTCTCTTTCACGGATGACTCTGAGCATTGTCAATCTGCTCAGTGCTACAAACAGAGGATATAACTTACAGGGATTCTCAGTCCACTAACATGCTGGGCACATAACATAGGGCACATATTCAAGATGGTCAATTCATGTCAGTGCCAATTAATATTTAATTGAAGGGACATGATTTCCAGTGCATTGGAGTTTAAAAACTTCATGATTCTTGGCAACACAGCAATAAACTGAACGGTTTGCAGAAGTGAGCTCATTGTTAGAAGAAAACTGCCTACTCCCATGAAGGCAGTCTCTTCAACTAAAGCACCCAAAATGTGGTGTCCTCAGATCTTGTGAAAATTAATTTCCTGTAGCAAAGAAACAGGAAAGCTATTCTCAAAGTATTGGAAGAATCTTATCAGAAACATTACCAACACAGCAGTGAAACTTCAGTATGTCAATCCTTCGGTTTATGTTTGACAACTCAAGGAGCAATCAATACATTTGTACAGAGGGAATTTTGACCTGTTCACTTGGTAGCCTAGAATTCACTCAAAGAAAATATTCTATTGGATCTCAAATTTAACAGATCTCTGTA
>NW_022294644.1:3806-4922 GCF_002776525.5 Piliocolobus tephrosceles | reverse complement strand
TTAGCCAAGATGGGAAAACTTCCACAAGATTTATTAGAGCCTCATATGGAAAACTATGAGAAAACATTATTTGTTTTTGGATTATACCTCAAAACAAGAATGCTTTTTCATAATAGCTATGGCATTTTATATTCCCACCATTATGCAAGGGAGTATGGAGGCTCCAAACAAATTAAAACAGAAATATCAAATGACCAGGGATCCAGATTATGGAACTATACCCAAAGGGGATGAAATTACCACCTGGTGAAGATAGCTGCACTCCTATGCTTATTGCAGCACTATTCCCAGCAGCCACGATATGGAAACTAAGTGTCTACCAATGGACAAATGGATAACGTCGATGTGGTATATGTACACAATATAGCATTATTTTGCTTTGTAAAATAAAGAGATGCTGCCACTTTCCACAAGCCAAATGTATTCCCACAACCACTACCAGCGTTTTCTATCCAATGCGGCTCATCCCTGGGATCTGGCAGATCCAGATCCAGTAGGAAGGACTGGTTTTGATGGAGTGGTCAGAGACAGTGTAGGTGAGGCACAGGGTCAGTGTGGGCTCTTCAGGTCCAGGGCTGACTCCTGCAGCTGCCCCTGGGACAGGGCATGTGAGGACATGGAGAATCAGTCCCTGTCAGTCACGTGTACCTACACTCACCCCGTAGACCCACATCTGACTTCTGAGACAGTCACCCTGGGGAGCTGTCACCAGGCACAGAAGCAGACAAAATAATGTCATCTTCTTCATGAACACAATTCTGCATTCCTCCAGATACCTCAGCCCTGCCTGAGGGGAGAGCTGTTAGCTTCCGCAGCCCAAAAGCGTTTTATACCCTAGAGCTTGAAAAATAATTTGGATGTGGCACCGCCTTGCACTTACAGGAGAGAGGGCAGAGGTCAGACTCTCCCTGGATTTGAATACGTTTTATTGTTGTGCCTATTTTCTTGCTGACATGAGTTACCTGATTGACAAAAACCACAGCCATGACAGTTCATAAAGTGTGCTTTATTCTGATTTTCCCACCTGTGACATTTGAATTCCCATATCAAGCGAGCGATGTGAGGTCAAAATTAGTTTGTGGTGCACAGAGTGATGGGCATGGACATAGCAGATTA
>NW_022294644.1:0-3796 GCF_002776525.5 Piliocolobus tephrosceles | reverse complement strand
TCTGCTGTTTTTCTCAATGACTTGAAGTAATTCCTTGACAAAAGTCTACAGCCTGTTCAATCCATAAGCAGATTTTGTGTTTCCAACCTGTGAAATGCCGATGCTTTCATCATTTAACTGAAACACACCCACTACAGGAAAAAAACATGTTATAAATCAATTCTGTTAGGCGTTTCCTTTGCTCAAATGCTAAACTGCTATTACCATCCACAATATTCTGAAAAATGGCATTGCTACATAGAATTAATCGCATATTTAAAAACTACTTTTTATATTTATTTTTTAATTTCCTAAGCGTGGAATGTTTATTTCCATTTATTTGTTTTATCTCTAATTTTTTTCACCAGTGTTTTGTAGTTTTTCTAGTAGAGATCTTTCATCTGATTGGCTTAGCTACATTCCTAGGTATTTAGTTGTCTTGGTGGCTATTGGGAGAGCATGTTCTTGATTCCACTCTCAGCCAGAAGGTTTTTAGTGTATAGAAATGTTACTGTGATTTTTTTGTACATTGATTTTATATCCTGAAACATTCGTAAACTAATTTATAAATACTAGGGACTTTTGACAGAATCTTCAACATTTCCTAGATACAGAATTATGTCATCAGTGAAAACAGATAGTTTGCATTCTTCTATTTGTTTTATATGGATGCCTTTTACTTCTTTACCTTGCCTGATCTGGTTAATACTTCCAGTACTATACTGAATAGAAGTGGTGAGAGCGGGCATCCTTATCTTGTTTCTGTTCTTAAGGAAAATGCTTCCAGTGTTTGCCCATTCAGTATGATGTTGGCTGTGGGTTTGTCATAGATGGCTCATTAGATTGAAGTGTGCTTCTTCAATGCTTATACTTTTGAGGGTTTTTTTTTTTAAACATAAAGGGATGTAAGATTTTATTGAAAGCTTTTTCTCCATCTTCTGGGATACTACAACGGTTTTTGCTTTTGATTCTGTTTATGTAGTGAATCACATATATTGATTTGCATAGGTTAAAGCAGCCATGCATCTCTGGAATAAAGCATACTTGACTGTGGTGTGTCGATTTTTTGGTATACTACTGGATTTGATTTCCGACGCTGAGAATTTTTAAGCCTATTATCATGAGAAGTATTTGTCTCGAGTTTTCCTCTCTTGTGTCTCTGCCATATTTTGGTATAAGGCTGATGCTGGCTTCACAGAATTAGTTGAGAAGGATTCTCTATGCCTGGAGTTTCTTTGAGTACTTTCAGTAGAATTGGCATCTTTTCCAGGTTTCTTTTTCTTGGTAGGTTATTTATTATTGACTCGATTTTAGAAGTTGGTATTGCTCTCTTTAGGGTTTCAGTCTCTTCCTATTCAGTCTTGGGAGATTTTGTGTTTCCCAAAATTTATGCATTTCCTCCAGATTCTCTAATATGTGTGCATGAAGTTTATAGTATTTGGAGAATTTTTGTATGCCTCTGGGGTCAGTTGTAATATCCCCTTTGTCATTTCTGATTGTACTTATTTGGATCTTCTTATTCTTTATCTTTGTTAATCCAGCTAGGGGGTCTATCCATCAATATTGTTTATTTAACAAAGAAGAAACTCTTAGGTTTATTGATATTTGGTATGCCTTTTTGTATCTGAATTTCATTAAGTTATTCTCTAATTTTATTTTTTTCTGCCAGCTTTGAGATTTTTTAGTTCATTTAGGTGTGAAGTTAAGATTACTAATTTGAGACCTTTCTAATTACTTGATGAAATCATTTAAGGTTATCAGTTTTTATGGTGCCCAAATAAATTATCAGATTCAATGCTATTCCTATCAAACTACCAGCATTGTTTTTACGGCATTAGAAGAAACACTTCTTAAAGATTTTATGGAATCAAAAAAGAACTTTAAAAACAAAAGCAATCTTAAGTGACAAAAATACTGTCAAAAGTATCCCACTATAAGACATCACATTGTACTATAAAACCACAGGAACCAAAATAGCTTGGTACCTGTACAAAAACAGATGCATAGACCACTGAAAGAGAATACAAAACTTTGAAATAAAGTTGCACAACTACAGCCATCTGATCTTACACCAGGACACTAAAAACATGCAATGAGGTAATGTATCCCTATTCAATAAATTGTTCTGGGATAACTGGCTAGCCATATGCAGAAGATGGAAGCTACATGTCTACCTTTCACCATTAACAAAAATTAACAAAAAAATGGAGTAGAGATTTAAGTACAAGACTTCAAACTATAAAAATCTTGGAAGACAACCTAAGAAATACTGTTCCCAAATTGTTTTTGGCAAGAAATGTTTGGCAAAGTCCCCAAAAGCAATTGCAGCAAATGGAAATTCTGTATGTGGCACCTGATAAAATCTGAGTTTTTACACAGCAAAAGAAACTATCAAGAGAGTAAGCAGAGAGCCTACAGAATGGGTGGAGACATTCACAAACTACGCATCTGATGGAAGTCCAATATCCGGGTGCTGTAAGAAATGTACATCAGCAATCAAGAACAAAATAACCACATTTACACGATAGGCATCACATGAGCATAAACTTCTCAAAAATATATAAGCTGGCCAGGACATATGAAAAAAAATGGTTAGCATCACTAATCGACAGATAAATGCAAATCAAAACTGCAAAGAGATGCTATCTCATACCAGTCAAGATCAGTACTACTAAAAAGTCAAAAATTAACAGATTCTGGGTAGGTTGTGGAGAGCAGGAAACATATACGGTGTTGGGTGGAATGTGAATTAGTCCAAGCACTGTGGAAAGCAGTCTGGAGAGTTGCAAAATATCTAAAGCAGAGCTGCCATTTGGCCCAGTCATCTCATAAGTGAGTATATGCACAAAAGAAAGCAAATCATTCTACCAAAAAATACACCCACTTTCATGTTTATTGCTATGGTATTCTTAATACCTAAGACAAAAAACCAACCTATGTGTCCATTAATGGTGGATTGGATAAAGAAAATACAATATATTGACACCATGGAATGCTATGCAGTCATAGAAAAATAATGTCTTTTGTGAAACATGGGTGCAGCTGGAAGTCAAAATTCTAAGCAAACTGATGAAAAAAGAGATCATGAGAGTCAATGGGACATGAATCTGGCATTGTGGGTGTGTCTGTGTGTAAAATTGAGAAAAGAACTCACCTGGATACATAAACTCTTAAAATAGCCAAGTCTGGAGCCACTCATATCCCAGTTTCCATTTCATTAGGTTTTATTTTCCTGATTTTTAGTAAGCTAAATTTGCTTTTCTTTACTCTTAGCTAACATAAGTACATATTCTGATTTAGAGGCATGACAATAAAAATGTCATATTTGAAGCTTACAAGTCCCTTACAAGCTTACTGGCCCTCTCAGGGGGAGGTCGACCAAGGACACTGCCCCCTAATGGTATTTACTTTAGACCGCAGTCCCTGAGCTTTACTCCGTCATAGAAATCTCTTAACCATGTTAATTATCCACAAGTGTGTTGACTCAGAGCTTCTGTTGTGAATTCTATGCTAAATAAACGCCTGGAGCGCAAGCGGCTCAGGCCGCTGCTGCCATTCTTTACAGGACTCTCCTTGGAGTCAGTAAGTGGCCTCGGACCCTCAGCTGAACTGGCAAAGCAGAATACCTGTGTCCGTGTATGTTTGATTCATCCGCCGCCGAATCAGGGGTCTGCAGGAACAGCCCCCCGCAGCTCGTGCCCTCTTGTGAGCAGCCATACCTCAGTTCTGGTCAGGGATCTTTCTCAGGCTCCTGTCCTGAGTCTGACTGGAGAACCACCAGGGGGCACTGAGGACACCACTGCTCCCTGAGGAGGCA
>NW_022294643.1:21215-38179 GCF_002776525.5 Piliocolobus tephrosceles | reverse complement strand
TCATTGTTCAGTTCCCACCTATGAGTGAGAACATGCGGTGTTTGGTTTTCTCTTCTTGTGATAGTTTGCTAAGAATGATGGTTTCCAGCTGCATCCATGTCCCTACAAAGGACATCAACTCATCCTTTTTTATGGCTGCATAGTATTCCATGGTGTATATGTGCCACATTTTCTTAATCCAGTCTGTCACTGATGGACATTTGGGTTGATTCCAAGTCTTTGCTATTGTGAATAGTGCCGCAATAAACATACGTGTGCATGTGTCTTTGTAGTAGAATAATTTATAATCCTTTGGGTATATACCCAGTAGTGGGATGGCTGGGTCATATGGTACATCTAGTACAAGTATCTTTTTTAATCATGATGGTATAAAACTAGAAATTCATAACAGGAGGAAATTCAGAAACTTTACAAATACATGAAACTTAGAGGAAGAATTCAAACTATCTCTCTTACTGATAATACGATTCTATAGCTAGAAAACCCTGAAGACTGTTACAAAAGGCTCCTAGAGCAGATAAACGATTTCAGTACAACTTCAGATACAAAACCAATGTACAAAATCAATGTGTGCATTTCTACACACCACTAATGTTCTACCTGAGACCCAAGTCAAGAATGTAATTCCATTTACAACATGCGCGCACACAAAAAACCTAAGAACACATCTAATCAAAGCCGTGAAAGATCTCTACAAGAGAACAGAGAAACACTGCTAAAAGAAATCAGAGATGACAAAAATAAATGTACAAATATTCCCTGCTCATGGATTGTAAGAGTCAATATCATTAAAATGGCCACACTGCCCAAAACAATTTACAGATTCAATGCTATTTCTATCAAAATACCAACATCATTTTTCACAGAAATAGAAAAAAGGAAACTTTATACAGAACCAAAGAAGAGCACAAATAGCCAAAGAAATCCTAAGCTAAAAGAACAAAGCTGGAGGAATCACATTGCCCGAGTTTGAACTATACTATAAAGCTACAGTAACCAAGGCATGGGACCAGTACAAAAATAGACACATAGACCAACAGAATAGAGAACGCAGAAATAAGGCTGCACATCTACAACCATCTGAGCTTTGTCAAAGTTGACAAAAAGAAGCAATGGGGAAAGGAATCTTCATTTTGTAAATGGTGCCAGGATAACTGGTTAACCATTTGAAGAAGAATGAGACTAATTGCCTATTTTTTGCCATATACAAAAATTAACTCAAGATAAGCTAAAGATTTAAATATAAGTCTTCAAACTATAAAAATTATAGAAAAAACCTAGGAAATACCCTTTTAGACATTAGCTTTGGCAAATAATTTATGGCTAAGTCCTCCAAAGCAATTGCAAAAAAAAAAAAAAAAAAAATACCCAAAAATTGTTAAGTGGAACCTAGTTCAACTGAAGAGCTTCTGCACAGCGAAAGAAATTATCAATAGAATAAACAGATAACCTACATAATTGAAGAAAATATTCACTAACTATGCATCTGACAAAGGTGTAATATCCAGAATCTACATGGAATTTAAACAAATCAGCAAGCATAAAACAAATAATCCAATTAAATATGGGCAAAGGACATAAATAGATGCTTGTCAAAATAAGATGCACAAACGACCAACAAATGTATGTAAAAATGCTCATCATCACTAACCATTACAGAAATGCAAACCAAAACCACAATGTGATACTGTCTCACACCAGTCAGTGTAGCTATTATTAAAAAGTCAATTTTTTTGTTGCAATTGCTTTTGAGGACTTAAGTCACAAATTCTTTCACAAGGTGGATGTCCAGAATGGTATTTCCTAGGTTTTCTTGAATTCTTAGAATTTGAGGTTTACATTTAAAACTTTAATCCATTTTAATTGTGTAATATAGTGTAAGGTAGGGTTCCTGCTTCATTTTTCTGCATATGGCGGGCCAGTTATCCCAGCATCATTTATTGAATAGGGAGCCCTTTCCTCAATGCTAATTTTTGTTGACTTTGTTGAAGATCAGATGGCTGTAGGTGTGTGGATTTATTTCTGGGCTCTTTATTCTGTTCCATTGGTCTGTTTGCGCCAGTGTCATGCTGTTTTGGGTACTGTATGCTTATAGTATAGTTTGAGGTCGAGCAGTGTAATGCTTCCAGCTTTGTTCTTTTTGTTTAGGATTGCTTTGGCTATTTGGGCTCTGTTTTGATTCCATACAAATTTTAGAATAGCTTCTGCTGTGAAAAATGATGGTAGTAATTTGATAGGAATAGCATTGAATCTGTAGACTGCTTTGGGCAGTATGGCCATTTTAATGATATTGATCCTTCCAATCCATGAGCATGGCATGCTTCTTCATTCAGCAAACCTTTTTTTAGATCAAAAGATGCATTATATAAATGTTTACATAGGGACAAATAAAACCCTCCCTAAAATGTTAAGGTCATTTTCTCTGTCATCACTTTGAAAAAAACAAAAAAGGAAAGATATTGAATGGCAACTGCAGGTATTAGGGAACCAGTATCATGTTTCAGGGACACCAACTGACTTAAACAAGTAGATGACATTTTCAAAGATGAATGAATCATAAACGTGCCTATAACACAGATTAGCAATTAGTGTATTCAGACTCCAGTTGCATCGACTTTTCTTTTGAGACAGGGTCTCACTCTGTTGCCCAGGCAGGAGAGTAGTGGCATGATCATGGCTCACAAAACCTCAACCTCCCAGGCTCTAGTGATCTTCCCGCCTCAGTCTCCTAAATAACTGGGACTACAGGTCCAGAGACCAAAATGTCTAATGGTCTAAAATGAGGCTGCAGTATCTCTTATGGTTCATGTCCTAACGCAAGTAAATTTCAGAAAGGGGTCAAACCTTTGTTTAAAGATAAATGTCAGCTGGGTGTGGAGGTACATGTCTGTAGTCCCAGCTATTATGTTGCCCAGGCTGGTCCATCTCCATTTTGACATAAAGACTGAGGACTTTGTAAAAGGAACAGCGTTTTTAAGGAAATACGATCTGGAAGTCAGAAGACTCAAGTTCCATGAAGAGTTTGTTTATTCTCCCCATTCTTCCCCAAAATATCTAATATTATGCTGCTCAATTTGTTTTTAACACTGTGACTTTGGGGGAAAATGTACATATCTTAGGTTTTCCATCTGTAAAATAAAAATCATAGTACCATACATACTTTTTTTCCTTCCTAAAAATATTGTAAATTCAACAAAAATTCCTGGTAGACTCACTTGCATGCAATGTGATTAGTTTTTGTGGTTTGCTTTTCGTTGTAACCATACAGCCAACCTTCATGCTCTTCTCCCTTCTCATGCTTTATTATTGCCCTCTCCAGAGGGCTTGACTCTGATTAAAGAAAAACAGACACCAGTTGAACTTTTATGTAATAGAGGAGCTGTGGGAAAGAAACAGGTGTAAGAGTCATGGGGTTAAAAGCCAGGGTCAGGAGAAGACAGGTCAGAGAATGAGATTTTGACCCTTTATAAAGGCTCATGTGGCTAATTTATGGAAACTCGGCCGAAACGCTCAACTAGAAACTTGTATGGTTTACTAGGCTGGCACCATCTCCCTCTGTTCCCATCATTCTGGCTACAAGGAATTTTTGCTAGAAAGAAAATGCAAAAATCAAATTACAAAATTACAAATCACAGATCATCTACAACATATTGATTTTGGTGAATTTCGTGGCCTCAAGGTGTCGTCACTTAAATACCATGACAAATGCTTTACATCATAAGGATCTCACTCTACCTGCCACTCAGTATCTCCATCACCACCACTTCTGCCCAGTGGCAGCATCCCACTTCCTGGTCTATCACAGAGTCTGGTGCCCTCCATTGGTGAAGCCGCCTCTCTCCTGGTCTGGGCTTTGGAGTGGAAGACTAGTGCACCTCTCATGAGCGCTCAACCCATGAGCAGCAGGTCTGAGCAGAAGGCAGATGGCCCTTCTCAACCAGGTTGGAGACTTAACTTGCAATAAGCTCATGTCAGGCAGTGCATCCTGTCCTCAGTGGAAGTATTTCTCATCTCTCCAGCAGACTGACCAGGTAATAAAGCTCTGGGAGGCAATATTCAAATTATCTAGAGACCCTCACAGGGGAACAGTAATCACTGCTCATTTTCCTGCCATCTCCTATCCCAGATGAAACTGTATGATTGTGAAACAGCAGAAAGTCTAGGTGCCTTGGGAGCAGGCTTCACTTCTCCAAGGTCAGCACAGCGTCAGCAGAAATGACCAGGAGATATGCAGTGAAGGGACCAGATGCTAGGGGACACATGTCTTTGATGAATGTCTACCCAGCACCAGTGTCTTCACCTAGGGAGGGCATAGGCCTGGAAAGAAATCCAGTGATTCAGCCCCAGGAGGAGAACTTTCTCTGTCCTAGGTCCCCAGAGGGCCAGATTTGTCCTGTTGAATCTCTGGAGGAGTTGGTAGGAAGGTGTGAGTGCCTGTCTTGAACTTGCACCCAGAGCAACCTCTCCTGATCAGCAGAGGGTAAACTAACTTGAATTACACTTGGAGGATCCACTGGAGGCATTTGTAGGGAAGGCTTTTATAGGGTGAATGTAGAAGGAGAGTAGAGAAAATGGCAGATTTCTGGCAGCAACTCTTTGACCAGCATCATTTCATCTAATCTCATTGTGTCCTTTGGTTGCTAAAATCGAAATAGTCACATTATTCTAAAACTTTAATTTTTCCTGTAAGCATTTCTATTATGAAAATTTTCAAACACACAGAAGAACAAAAATAATGAACACCTATACACACACCACTAAGTTTTAACAACTGTTAACATTTTCTCATATTTGCTACATCTGTCTATAGATAGTCTAATAAAGAGGATGGTTCCATCTCTGACCCCATAATCACAATTTAACTTCAATCCCCCTGTCATCCTTGCTAGTCCTCCCATTCTTGCTTGCTCTCTTGTTCATCAAATGAGCCCCTCCCTGGGAATCCCCAGTTTACTGTGAGTTCTACAATTACAGAATCAACTTATATTGATTGAGGAGTGCATTGTGCCATCTGTCTTAACATTTAAGTAAATTCCTGGGTGAGCCATCACACTTGCTTTTGTACAGACTGACCAAAATAGACACTACTTACTTTAAGTAATTTTATTTTGGTTGAACCTTTTCAAAGTAATTTAAAAATGTAATACTACATCCCATGTGCCCCGGCATCTCTTAAAAATAAAAATCTTCTCTAATGTAACTTCAATACAATTAACATACCAAGGAAAAATAAATAATTCCCTTGTATCACCTAACACCAAGTCTGAATTCAAATTTCACCACTGTCCACAAAATGTCTTCCATAGCCTTTTTTATTCAATAAGCATCCAAAAAAGTTCATTGATTGCAACATGATTATGTTTCCTCAGTTCATTCTGTGCAAGGGTGCAATCTCGACTCACTGCAACCTCTACCTCCTGGGTTCAAGCGATTCTCCTCCCTCAGCCTCCCAAGTAGCTGGGATTACAGGTGCCTGCCACCACACCTAGCTAATTTTTGCATTTTTAGTAGAGATGAGGTTTTGCCATGTTGGCCAGGCTGGTCTCGAACTCCTGGACCTCAAATGATCCACCTCCTCAGCCTCCCAAAGAGCTGGGATAAAAGGTGTGAGCCACTGCGCCCGGCCCATATTCACCACTCTTATTTCCCATGACTTTAAGTGGACCAGCTGCCTTACAAAATGTTCCATAGCTTTGATTTAATTATTTTCCAGTGACATAGATTGATTTGTCCTTTCAGTCACTGTATTGTATATTTTCTTCTAATTTATTTATTTATTTTTTTCAGATAGAGTCTCATTCCATGGCCCAGGCTGGAGTGCAGTGGTGTGATCTCAGCTCACTGCAATGCCTGCCTCCTGGTTTCAAGCGATTCTGCTGCCTCAGCCTCCCAAGTAGCTGGGACTACAGATATGTGCCACCACACCTGGCTACTTTTTGTATTTTTAGCAGAGATGGGGTTTTGCCATGTTGGCTAGGCTGGTCTTGGACTCTTGACCTCAAACGATTCACCCGCCTTGGCCTCCCAAAGTGCTGGGTTTTCAGGTGTGAGCTGTGACACCCAGCCTGTATTTTTCTGTAAGCTAAAATTTAACCATAATGGTCTGGTAAGACTCAGGCAGGTTAAACAGTTTAGGGGATTCACTACAGTTTATATTACATCATATCATGCGCACATAGGCCAGGTGGTCCCATTAATGACACCAAGTTTGATAAATTTGGTGTTAACATTGAAATCTCTACTTTGTAAAGTAAATATATACTTTACAATTCACAAACAATGGATAAGTTACCCTGCAGGTATGCTGTTCCACATTACTATTTCACCTAACAGTCTTGATATCTGTATGTGGGTGAGAATTTTAATAACACTGAGCAAGATGGCAAAGAACAAAAATTTATACACTTGTGTGCTATGCTCAATTCTGTAACTGAAATCCACGCACCGCCAGATGCAAATATACTGAAACATAGGGAGAGTACATAAACAGATTTCAAAAAGCCTGTAAATTTCACATTACAATACCTATTTCTTGTTTACAGGCTAACCAAACAACACAGATGTCAAAACTAACTCTAACAAATAAAAATCTGAGAAGCATTAAATCTTTTAAATAATACTCATATTCACAGGAACAAAAATACTTAAGAGTCCTCAAATTCTACAAAATTTCACTCATAAGGTACTGGTAAGTATTAATGTTCTTTCACTTGACTATTCCAACTATGTATATGACAAACATGTACTTGTGAGCTCAATTCTTCTTAAACTGCCTCAATTTACTTTGATTTAAAACTAAGAATCAAGAATCATCTGTAAAATCATTGAAGGAAATAAAACAATTGTTCAATAATATAAATTGCATTATTTTTTAAATCATAAATTAAATGAAAAAACACACAGATTTTTCAATAATAGAGCAGGGCAAGGTAATATACATTTTATGCATTATGTAAGTTATACCAGGCCCACTTATTAGCATTTCAATTAGGCTATCTTCAAAGAGTATTAAACAGAAGCCAATAATATCAGGAATGATTCTCCAAATACATTTATCATTTCCTTTCAATTACAAACGTTAATGGAAAAAAGCTGTGAAACTGAATGAGGTGATAAACCACCCTACGCCCCACCATTCAATAATAACTGTGGCTGATACACTGGTAATTTGCAGTCAAAGTAGTAAGACCACAGGAAAAAAGTGATTCAAGAAAAGTTTAAAATTTGCCCACCTTCCCAAATGCATCATCCTATGTAACAGCTCTTCTGCTCTTTCACTCCATTTTACACATGAACAATAGCATATCACAAGTTAACAGAAAATATCATGCTATAACAGCTAGCTCCCCTTCAATTTCAAGTAGAAAACTTATAAACACTGTCTCCACACTTTTGGAATATGGTCAAGGGTCAATAAGAAAATTTTAAATATTATGCTTAGGGCAGGCATGGTGGTTCACATCTGTAATCCCAGCAATTTGGCAGGCCGAGGTGGGCTGATCACTTGGGGATAGGATTCAAAACTAGTGAAAGCCCATGGCTACTGAAAATACAAGAAAATTAGCTGGGCATGGTGGTGCGTGCCTGTAATCCCAGCTACTCAGGAGGTTGAAGCATTAGAATAGCTTAAACTGCGGAGATGGAGGTTGCAGTGAGCCGAGATGGTGCCACTGCACTACAACCTGGGCCACAGAGTGAGACTCTTAGACAAATATATATATATATGTGTGTGTGTGTGTGTGTGTGTGTAATGCTTAGATTTTCTGGCTTACAGCCTTCCCTCGGGATACACAGTTGTGTCAATATAATTATGTTTTATTCAATTCCCTATCCCAGTGCTTCCACCAACATGTCTCAACCACACTATCAGTCCTCACATACTAAGGTCTCTTCCAACTAGTTTTACTACAGAGAACTGAAACGTATGTGAAAGAGGGAAGCAATTCTGAATAAAAACAAAATTCTGAATTCTGAGCCAGAGGAAGAGAGAACATAAGAAATGGGTTAATTTCAATACACATGACTAGACAGATCACTAAAATGGAGGTATTTAATTTATATTTATATAAACTCTTATCATGTTCCAGGAAGAATTAAGGCTACTTATGTATAGAAATACTTTTCTTTACACAATAGAAATATTCTTGAAAAAGTTCAGATTAAGTCATGGTTGAAATACACTGTGGTAACAACTTACAGGAAACCTGAGAAATAATTGTTTGGTACTCTCCTTCTCCACATACCTATTGCATATGTGTGTGTCTACATAAAACAAGTGTTCTCAAGGTAATATCTATCCTTAATAGAACAGGTTTAATTTTTAAATTCTTATTTACATAAATTTGAAAAGTAGAATATTGAAATCATATTCATACAGGAGGGAATACAAGATTACTCTCAGTCTTCTGAATCATATTCTCCCACAACTCTCTGAGAGGTCTGTTAAATCAAATAGTGATAGCTTCATTATATATATGTGTGTGTGTGTGTGTGTATATATATATATATACATATTTTTTTTTTTTTTTTGAGACAGAGTCTCACTTTGTCACCCAGGCTGGAGTACAGTGGTGCGATCTCGGCTCACTGCAAGCTCCACCTCCCAGGTTCACGCCACTCTCCTGCCTTAGCCTCCCGAGTAGCTGGGACTACAGGCACCCACCACCATACCTGGCTAATTTTTTTTGTATTTTTTTTAGTAGAGACGGGGTTTCACCATGTTAGCCAGGATGGTCTCGATCTCCTGACCTCATGATCCACCTGCCTCGGCCTCCCAAAGTGCTGGGATTACAGGAGTGAGCCACTGCTCCCAGCCAAAACATATTCTTAAAAACCTGAGTGACAGATATGTGGCTGAAACATAACATTTTATAAGTAAACTTAATACCTATTTAATTTACAAAAGATGAGAGAATAACTTTCTCATGAAAAACTGTCTGTTGCCAGGTCAGCTGTATTAACAAAACTCATATTTATATGTCTCAGACAAAAAGTCCATATGACTGTCCTTTTGGTCCACATCTGTACTTTGGTACATAAGATCATTCTCAAGATTGAATTCACAAAGCCTGCCTACTTAAGATCAATTTACTTACCCCAGCAAGATATTATTCCAGTGCAGCCAATATAATCAACTGAGATATAATTTTTTTCAGCAGCTTCTCCAAATATTCTGTAACAGAAAAGATACTCAGAATATGTTAGTTTCACTCTCTGCTACCAACCAACACACATCTGAAAGGGAAAGATTAAAGGTCAAAAATAGTCTTCTATTATATCTGCCAGATTATACCATACTTAAATCTATTATTTCTGATTTTATCCTAACCCTCATAAAAACTACATTCTCAGGCAAACAGAAATGACATTTGTTAGTGTCTGCCATTAACCTTGTAACAGTAAAAGATGGTGTTTTGGTTCATGCTTTAAAAATATGCAGGATTTAGACACACATGTAGATCTGTACCATCATCTTGAATTGGGGATTTAAGTACACTTTTATGCCACAAAATAATCAAAGTCTTAATTCTTTTTGTTTTTGTTTTTTTTTTTTTTTGAGGCAGAGTCTTGCTCTGTCACCAGGCTGGAGTGCAGTGGTGTGATCTCGCTCACTGTAACCTCCCCCTCCCAGGTTCAAGTAATTCTTCTGCCTCAGCCTCCCAAATAGCTGGGATTACAGTCACATGCCACCACACATGGCAACTTTTTGTATTTTTTCAGTAGAGATGGGGTTTTGCCAGGTTGGCCAGTCTGGTCTTGAACTCCTGACCTCAGGTGATCCGCCTGCCTCTGTCTCCCAAAGTGCTGGGATTACAGGCTGAGCCACTGCACCTGGCCTCAAAGTCTTAATTCTTATAGCAACAAAATGCTATAGCACCACAGTGAATATTAAGTACCCACTATCCTCAAAACGAATACAACAAATGAATTTATTAACGAGAGTATGGATTTGAAAACTAATTTAATAAACACTAAATGAAAGTCAGTATTACAATACTGTTTTGTTTTGAAAAGAGGGTCCCAAATAGTAAAATATTTTGATCTAACTGGGAACACAGCCACATATTCATATGTGCAAATACTAACCTGTGCCCCACGCACTGCAACCAAGGAGCTACAAAAAATATTAAATGTCTTTCCATAAATCTCTTCACATATTTATAAATGGTCCTGCTTTGGGGCAAAATATTAATTTTTCCATAAAGAAGGCAAATGATTTTCTACACCTCCAGTTTATTAGTTTTGTAAGTTTAGGGTATTGTCTAAGCAACTTTCTTAAAAGGAAACACACCAAGGATGATGTGAACAAAAAAGTTAACCACCACATGTTCTCACTCATATGTGGAAGCTAAAAAGCATAAAAAGTAGAAGAGAGGATACTAGAAGATGGGTAGGGTGGGGAGAATGGCGGGGGGGAAGAGATTTGTTAAAGGATACAGAAATACAGCTTGAAAGGAAGAGTAAGTCTTCCTGTACTGTACTACTGTACTGTACTACTACTTCCTGTCCTGTACTACTGTAAAATGACTACATTAACATTATATAGTTAACATTATACAGTTTCAAATAACAAGAAAACACTGAATATTCCCAACACAAAGAAATGATAAATGTTGACATGATGGCTATGCTAATTACCCTAGTGGGATCACTATGCATTTTATGTATTGAAACATCAATATGTACCCATCAACATGTAAAATTATTGTATGTCAATTAAAAATTAAACAAGAGAAAAAGTGCCTAAAATATGGGACTAAGGCAAAAAAGTAACTTCACATCTTTTCAATGTCATACTAGAACATTATCTAATAAACCTAACGACCATCTCAAAAAAAAAGGGAAGGGGAATGATCTTTACAATCTACAATCAGAAGTTGTTTCCAACTCAATACAAAGAAATACAAAGTGGGATTATAAATGCAGGCTGGGCACGGTTGCTCACGCCTGTAATCCCAGCACTTTGGGAGGCCGAGACAGGAAGATCACCTAAGATTAGGAGTTCGAGACCAGCCTGGCCAACATGGTGAAACCTCATCTCTACTAAAAATACAAAAAATTAGCCAGGCATACAGTTAGTCATACAGGTGGCACAATTAACCATATAGGCGGCACATGCCTGTAATCCCTCCCAGCTACTGGGGAGCCTGAGGCAGGAGAATCACTTGAACTCAGGAGGTGGAGGTTGCAGTGAGCCGAGATTGTGCCACTGCACTCCAGCCTGGGTGACAGAATGAGACCCTGTCTATCAATCATTCATACATACATACATACACACATACATGCTAAAGACCGGCAGAGAGTTCTGAGTTAATTAAGAAAAAATCCAGATCAGTTGCCGTGAACTGAGTATGTTAGTTTGGAACAGCTTAGAACAGAGATGTTAAATAGGAATTCAGAGAGAGGAAGGGATCACTTGAGAGAGACAAAAGATGTTAGATGTTCAAAGGTACAGAGGGAGAACAGTTGGAGTGCTCTGAAGTCTAGGAAATGTCCACAGATTTTAGAAAACAGGAAGAAGAAAGAAATTATAGCTTTTAACAGTGGAATTATTTGATGAAATTGGCATTTGAGAAAAACTGTTTCAACAACAGGCTCTCTACTACAGAATCTGTCACACGTTACAGGAGGAAGAAAAACACATTAATAACTTCATAAAAATCAATTCACATTTTAGGGCTATGAGATCGTATTTTATTTATTGTTTACTTAGGGTTGGGACAATCCTATGTAAATTCACATAAGATGCTAAAGAAAAATACGTATAATATGTATAATAGATTACCGTGGTCAACTCGTGTATGACACAAAAAATACTGGAAAAGGAGATAGGGTCACAAATAAGAAATGTTTCTAAGGGACATAATAAATTAAAATGAAAGTTATGGTTACTAGTGCTCACTCAATCTAAAATACAGCTGATCAAAAATTTGAAAAAAACATAAAAGGTTACCTGTGCTCATAATCAAAATAAGATTGTTATATCCAAAGTCCACAGAAAATCACTTTCCGTACTTCAAAATACGCTGTTCTAAACTTTTTAACCAAAAACAAAAGAAAGCAAATTCTCCAAAACACAGTAACCCAAATACTCACCATATTGTTAATATTCTTTAAGATAGCAGTGTGGCCACTTATAACCAAAGAAAATTTGTATTTGGAAATACTGATTCGACATTCCTTGCTATGCTCAGTACTTACTTTGGTATGTGTGTTCTGCTATCCTGTTTTTATTGGAAGCTGAAAAAAAAAAAGAAACACATTAGGAGCTTATCTTTGAAAACGACTATAAATAACTTACTTCCCACTCAAACTCATGACATTTTAGGAAAATTTTATCAACCACAGATGCCTATATTTGCATCCCAATCACTGATTTTCAATATATGATAGCACTTATTACAGCAAATCTTAAACTTTTTGGAAACTTCCATTTTTTCAGCTTTCTTTCCGGAAGTCATAAATCTCTATCAACAAAATTAAATCCTTTACCCAGTACTATATAAGAAGAAATTATGCCTCACAGAAATAGAGCTATTTCCTTGTGGCTAAAAATTCTTTCAGAGAATGTCTGCAATAAAATGCGTGCAACAATTTCCCTTACACATTGAACTCAAACATTAAAACAAAAACAGATCGGCTGGGCGTGGTGGCTTACGCCTGTTATCCCAGCACTTTGGGAGGCCGAGACGGCGGATCACGAGGTCAGGAGATCGAGACCACCCTGGTTAACACGGTGAAACCCTGTCTCTACTAAAAATACAGAAAAAAAAAAAAAAATTTGCCAGGCGTGTTGGTGGGTGCCTGTAGTCCCAGCTACTCAGGAGATTGAGGCAGGAGAATGCGGTGAACCCGGGAGGTGGAGCTTGCAGTGAGCCAAGATCACGCCACTGCACTCCAGCCTGGGGGAGAGATTAAGACTCCGTTTCAAAAAAAAAAAAAAATAATAATAATAATAATAATAATAATAACAGATCAAGAAAATCTATGCCCTAGACCTCTAATGAATAATGGCAAACAACTGTTGTTTGTTCAGAAACAAAAACAAACTATAAAACCTGAAAAACACACAGTAAGACTGACTCAGTAAGATAAGCACCCTCAGCTACACGATTGTAGGGATAACAGAACACAAATAGGCAAATCCCATGAGAAAAAAATATTCTTTGAGAAGATCACATTTACATTTCTCTGGGAATGAGTTAAGTTCCACGGTCTAGAAGTTCATCTCTATTCTGCTCAAAAATAGCATTCTATATTTAAAGCATCATGGACATACTTACTGTTAATATTAAATCCTGTTAATGCTAACAAAGAAACCTAGCAAGATTCCTGTGAAAAAAAACAAACCTGAATACAACTTTCTTATTTTTAACATAGTACCACTAAAGATGGGAAGACACCAAGGGGCATGACCAAGTTTGTCAGGTCAGTAAATAATAGACAATTAATTTGATAGTAAAGAAATATTAGGCCGGGCGCGGTGGCTCATGCCTGTAATCCCAGCACTTTGGGAGGCCGAGGCGGGCGGATCACGAAGTCAGGAGATCAAGACCATCCTGGCTAACACGGTGAAATCCCGTCTCTACTAAAAATACAAAAAATTAGCTGGGCGTGGTAGGGGGCACCTGTAGTCCCAGCTACTCGGGAGGCTGAGGCAAGAGAATGGCGTGAACCCAGAGGCAGAGCTTGCAGTGAGCAGAGATCGCGCCACTGCACTCCAGCCTGGGTGACAAAGCAAGACTCCGTCTCAAAAAAAAAAGAAATACTAAATAGGCCGGGCATGGTGGCTCATGTCTGTAATCTCAGCACTTTGGGAGGCCGAGGCAGGCAGATCACACGGTCAGGAGATTGAGACCATCCTGGCCAACATGGTGAAACCCAGTTTCTACTAAAAATGCAAAAATTAGCTGGGTGTATTGCCTGGCACCTGTAATCCCAGCTACTTGGGAGGCTGAGGCAGGAGAATCGCCTGAACCCAGGAGGCAGAGATTGCAGTGAGCCGGGATCATGCCACTGCACTCTAGCCTGGTGACAGAGTGAGACTCCATCTCCAAAAAATAAAAATAAAAAAAAGTACTAAACAAAATGCGAGAGCATTTTTAGAGTATCAAGGAGAGGGCAGAACAGAAACTACAGAACTTCGTAAAGTTGATTATAAACATTATGGAGGAAAAAAAACCTGAAGGGCCGAAAATGGGACTTTTAGAAGATGGCAGGAGCTGAAATGCAGCTTTTGAATCTCCCTAAGTATTCCATAAAAATCAGAGAAACAGCCAGGTGTGGTGGCTCACATTTGTAATCCCAGAACTTTGGGAGGCCGAGGCAGGCAGATCACTTGAGGTCAAAAGTTCGATACCAGCCTGGCCAACATGATGAAACACTGTCTTAGTGATTGTGCTTCCCACAGTGCCCTCCTCAAGCTCCTCCTTTATCATCTCACTTCAGTGGCTAGATATACTTGACTTCTCAGATTTCCCGAACAGCTCCAACTTGTCTATCCATTCTCATTGATTTGGACTATCTAGTTAGTGGACTCCTCTGATCCTCTGTTCCAGATACACAACTCACTTAGTCCCCTCAAAATTATATACAATCTAATTTCTACAACAAATTCCTTACCATTACACAGTCTGAATGCTGGTCTGAATGATAAATCTTTCTAAATACAGTAATATATACTGAGGCCAAGGCAGGCAATTGAGACCAGCCTGGCCAACATGGTGAAACTCCGTCTCCATTAAAATACAAAAATTAGCCGACCATGGTGGTGCACACCTATTGTTTCAGCTACTTGGAAGGCTGAGTCATGAGAATTGCTTCAACCCAGGGGGCAAAGGTTGCAGTGAGCTAAGCTCCTTTGCACTCCAGCCAGGGCAACAGAGCAAGACTGTCTCAAAAAAAAAAAAATTTATATATATATATACACTCCCACACATATATATGTATGTATATACTTGTACACGTGCATATATGTATGTATATATGTGTACATATCTATATATGTATATTATTTATATATGCCAAAAGAGCAAATAACATGGATAACACAATGACACTTAAATAAAAGACATGTCTAACATTAAATGTAACATAAAACAAAAAAAGTCTAAATTTATTAACCAATGGAATAATCTCCAGAATATATCTTAAGTTAAAATCAACAAGATGGAGAAAATATACACAATATACTCCATTCATCTAAGACAAGGGAGGAGATGGAAATATATATTTCTTATACTAAGAAGCAAAACAAAACAGTAGAAGAATGAAATGTTAAAAAAAAATTAGTGGTTGCCTTTAGGAAATAAAAAGAAATAAAGTAGAAGTGAGAAGAAGAGAATCCATATTCTATATGGAATACATATTGTTTTGTAGATTTCATTTTAGGACTATGCAACTTACATAAACATAAAATTAAAATTTTAAGAAATCTAGAAATCAAAAATAAATGAAATCTGAATCTAATTCTTTAATGGTAGAATCATAAAGAGAGGAAGTATTCTCAGTGATTTCAAGTTATATTAACTGTATATTGCTAGTAGAATATACTCTAGTGACAAAATGAAGATAAATCTTGATCCTGCATGTATTGTAGAATCAAGGAAACAGATACTTTTGTGGTATTGTAATTCTATCACTCCTAGTGTCTCTAAAAACCCAAGACTTTCAGCATGGGAGATGAAAGTAATGGTAAAAAACATGTAGTCTTGAATTTGAAATAGAAGTAACTACATAAAGTCACTATATTTTATTTTGTATTAAGAAAACATAATTTTACTTATCTCCATTGAAAATGCCTAGAAACAATGACCAATTCCATACTAACGACTAATGATCAATCCCATAGCAACAACTAGTGACCAATCCCATAGTAACCCTCACCCAATTGTAATCTTGAACTACCATTTCCCAGTAAAAGGAATCTGGACTCCTTTAGGAAATGGCTGCTTATGTGTATGGAGCGAAAGGAAAAATAAAAAAGACATAATGACCCTGAAACATCTTGTCATACCAGACAGCAACATTGATTAGTAAGGGTCAAGTAAAAAATGGTTAGGAATGAATTTTAAAGAGGCCCCCACTGGCCAAAAGTGTAATAATTTGAACATGGTTAAAGATGGCAATTTATTGAAAGATATTAAACATATTTAAATCCATACTACTGTTTCCATGTCAAATAGAATAACCACAAATGTAATTTCTAACAAAAGATGAAATACAAAAAATCATCTGTTTGGGCTGGGTGCAGTGTGGATCACGCCTGTAATCCCAGCAATCTGGGAGGCCGAGGTGGGTGGATCACAAGGTCAGGAGATTGAGACCGTCCTAGCTAACATGGTGAAAACCCGTTTCTACTAAAAATACAAAAAATTAGCTGGACATGGTGGCAGGTGCCTATAGTCCCAGCTACTTGGGAGGCTGAGGCATGAGAATGGTGTTAACCTGGGAGGTGGAACTTGCAGTGAGCTGAGATCATGACACTGCACTCCAGCCTGGGCAATGGAGTGAGACTCCATCTCCAAAAAATAAAAAAGTAAAAATAAAATAAAATAAAATAAATAAAATAAAATAAAATAAAATAAAATAAAATAAAATAAAATAAAATAAAAAAAGAGGAAGTAACAGGAAATTCTACCTACTTGCTATAGGGAAGTAATAAAATAAGTACACTGCAGCACTCTTTGAAACAAGGGCATAAACAAAAACTAAATATTGCCGTAGAAGATAGACTTGATTCTGAATTATCTATTCCCCAAACTTAAAATGGAGAAAATAATTGATAAATAAATGCAAATTCTACAAGTAAAACAGACAATAGTAAACACAATACTGCTTAGATTATTTTTTTCTTTAGCGAGGTTGTATTAAAAATTAGGGATGAAAAATGTTTTGATCTGGAAAATAAACTCTTCTGTAATGATCTGATATTTTCACTTGAAATATGATTTATATTTAAGGGA
>NW_022294643.1:2306-21205 GCF_002776525.5 Piliocolobus tephrosceles | reverse complement strand
TCCACAACAGGCCCTGGTGTGTGATGTTCCCCTTCCTGTGTCCATGTGTTCTCATTGTTCAATTCCCACCTGTGATAGGAGAAACACTTACCTTTAACATGAAGCAAAATACTTTGTTTTTATCCCTGTAAATCTGTACCTTTGTTAGCTGATACAAATTCTGTATTTCTGTAGTATGCATGGTTTCTTATGGGGTGGAGGTTTATAATAATTATAGTTATAAGATACAGCTTGTGTCAAGTGCTATTTACACATCCTTTTATTTAACCCTCACAACAACTCTGGGGCAGGAATTATTATTGTGCCCATTTTAAAGTTGAGGAACTGAGGAACAAGGATGTTAAGAACTTGCCCAAAGTTCTACAAAGAGCAGTGATAGAACGGGAGTCTAACCAGTTTTTCACTATTACACTGTATTACCTAGATGAAATTTACCAAAGTTCATTCAGAAAACAAATAGAGCACACAAGATGATACAGGAAAATTCCAAAAGAAGCTGACCATGGAGGAGTTCCCTTTTCCCTTCTGGAGAGTCTCTAGGAGTATGTAGTAACTCTTCATGATCTATGGACATTTGACTGGTATTTCCACTAGGAGAAATATCACATCCTACTCCATGAAAAAGGAGAAAGTGACAGGAACTTCTATCTGCCTGCTAGAAAAAAAGAAATAAATAAGCTTCACTGAAGCACTGACCACCAAGAGGAATAAACACTTGTTTGAGTTGTCTTCCTGTCTGAGACTCTCCTAGAAAACCTCTCCTCTCAGTCTCTATGCCCCACCTTGAAGGAGATTCACTAGAAACCCATTAGAATAATTAATGTTTACTTAATGTCTTTAAAATTTCTATCGGTTTCCCATCCATTCTCTAAATCATCAGAAACAGTAGATTCTACAAATATAAATTAAGCCTAACATAAACATAAGTAAAACATGAACATAAATCTACTATGTGAAAACTATGATTCGATCTCAATGACAAAGATTTTTTTTTTTTCTGTAAGATTTTATCCTGTGCCATGTTGGGATAACTAGAAATTAACTCTTGAGATTAAGTTATTCTGGACCAGTAATTAACCCCAGTATATACGCCAAGTATGTCACAAGAGTGACTGTGCTGACCAGGGCACTAGGAATTCATTAGTGGATTCCTCATACTCGTATTCTGGAGATTACACCATAGGCAAGGGCATGAAAGTCTGAAGTCTAGTCTCTTTCCGTATCTTTGGAATAATGCCAAATTCTGCTACATTAGCACATCAAATAGGCCAGATGTGAATAAAACCACTTCACCATTAGTCTATTTCCAAACAGAGACAATTTATTAACAACAAGCAGTATAATAACAAAAAGGATATGAGTTTCATACATTTAAGGTTTTTCACAGCTATGCCGCTAGTACCAGATAAAAACTCATTGAATTGGGCACTCCTAAAACTAGGCCATAAGAGAATCTCTAAATTGATTAACTATAGAAACTATTTGTTAAAAAAACTTTAAGGTTCTTCTCCATCCTCCACAACCTATGTTTCAATAGTTCAGAATCTCAAAAATTTCACTCCACCCCAACGAAGAAGGCTTCTGATATTTTCAAGAGGTGAAACCCTTATTGGAGGAATAGAAATAAATCTAGATTGAGGACCCTCAACGTTTTCCCTTTTCCTTCTTGATAGATAATTCTCTGGACTAGTCTAGCCATGACATCTAGGCCTTTACAATTTCTCAGAGCTATGATTCTAGAAATGGACAAAAACTCATTAAATCAAGTACTCCCAAATCTATGCCATAATAGAATTCTTCCTCATAGAAGCTACATGTTAAAACACATTTAATGTATGAATTATGTCTTCTGTATGAACTTGAGAGTAGAGATGGAATATGCTCCTCAAGCTACTTTGGATATAGCAGTCCCCACTTTTCCTAGGCCTGCCCCACAGAGGCCTATTTAACTCAACTAGAACTAGAATTCATCAACAGTGTGGTTTTAAGGCCACAGTCTCCGAATAACTTTTAAAATGCTGCCGAATAACTTTTAAAATGCTGATTTGCCAGCCATTGTCCCCTGCACATATATATCCTTTTGAGAATCTTGGGAGAAAGGAGGAGCTGAAATAGAAACTAATTTGGCTAGAAAACACTTCTTAATCTCTTCCCATTACTATTCCAAATATTCTTCCATTTTCTAAAGATGTCATTTTGCTTACCTTATTTTTAAGAAGAAATTTATTCCTGCAGATCAAAATTTCCCACAACCACTCGAGAATTTCTGTGCTACTAAGCATCTGATGACTAATTTCTTGCAGATGTAAAAAAGCATTTGTGAGCTGTGGTAACATAAAGTTCATTGTTACCAGCATCATCAATAACCGAATGCAGATATAACCAGACATAATAATGACATTCTACCATAACGAATACAAGTTGAGAGAAGCTTAGTTTCCCTGTAGGGTTTTAGTGAAATAGTTATCAAAGTGTCGACGGCATTATAATCAAAGGAAGTAAGTCTATAGGTTATAGAAAAAAGTAAGTATTTATAAGCGTCCTATGTTTCATTAAACACCCAGTGTTTCTATCCATGTATCTCATCCTTGCAGTTGACATAAGAAACAATAAACCACATGCACAGCAAAGACTGCCTATAAACCTAGTGATCCACAGTGGAGTCTGCAAGCTGCCATCCACAGGTCAAATCCAGCCTATCACTTGCTATTGTAAATATAAAGTTTTAGTTAAACACAGCCACACCTGTTCATTCACATATTGTCTATGGCCACTTTCATGCTCCAAAGGCAGAACTGAATGGTTATGACAGAAACTGTATGACCCGCAGAGCCTAACATATTTACTATCTGGCCTTTTAGAGAAAAGTTGCCTGATCCCCACTCTAGAGCTGCACTGTCTAACATGGTAGCCACTAGCCAGCCACACATGGCTATTAAGCACTTTAAGTGTGGCTTGTTCAAATTGAGATGTGCTGTAAGGATAAAAGACACACCAAAGTTTGAAGACTTCATTGAAAAAAAGAATGAAATATGCCATTAATAACTTTTATATTGATTACATGTTGAAATTATAGATAATATACACCCGGTTAAAAAAAACATTGATACAATTAATTTTACCTGCATCTCTTTACTCTTTAATGTAGTAACTAGAAAACTTTAAATAACATACGGCATTCTCACTATATTACTAGTGGAGAGCGCTGTTCTAGAGTAAGGTTTAATTCAGCTGCCAAGTAACTGAGCACACCAATTCCTATAAGATAATGGCAAACTTGAGGTTTACACATTTATATTTTCCTCAGCGTGGTGACTTCATGCTCATTAAAATGTAATGATTTATATAATTGAGGATGTAGACCACAAAATTCTATATATATTTTTGTCTTCTAAGCCGGTGTCCATGATTAATTCATTCATCAAAAGCATTGGTATTACAGAAAATTTAAGAAAGATCATAGCTTAAAAAACTGAAAAAACAATATTGTTACAAAATTTTGTAATTTTGAGGTGACCTTAGCACCTCAACCCACCAGGCCACATACAGCTCACACGATGGGGCTGTCGGCCCCAGGCCCAACTTACCAGGTGTATGTAAAGGTATAGGGGAGGGGACACTGGAGTTCTGTGGGGTCTGTGCCATTTCTGGGTGCTAGGAAGGCTGCCGTGCGGGGCTGGGCAGGAAGCTATGCGAGACCGGGCCGGGCTGGAGCTGCAGCCAAGTGGGAGAAACATGGGAGCCAGGCCTAGCCAGGGCAGCCACAAAACTCACTCTGCAACAAACCACAGTGGTGGCCACTCCCCATCCTGTTTCCCATGCCAGCCAGGCAGGGACCTCACCCAAAACAAGGAGTGGGGAAACTGGCAAGAGCAGCACCCCGAGCACAGGCTCAGTGTGGGCCAAGAGCACACACAGCTGGCATCCTGCTTCTGGAAGGTGATGGGATGCCAGCGAGACTGCAGGGTGGACAATTCCTTCAGCTAGAAGCTTTACGAGCATACCAGATGGGTCTGCACCAGCTGAAAATACCGGCTGTTCCATGGCTGCTCAATTTCCAAATACCAAGAAATGGAAAGAAAAGGGAAGTTCAGCCAGGCACAGTGGCTCATGCTTGGAATCCCAGCACTGTGGGAAGCTGAGGCAGGTGGATCAGTTGAGGTCTGGAATTAAAGACTAGCCTGGTCTGTCTCTACTAAAAATACAAAAGAAAAATTAGCTGGGCATAGTGGCACCTACCTGTAGTCCCAGATACTCCGGAGGCTAAGGCACGAGAATTGCTTGAGCCCGAGGAGGTCGATGTTGCAGTGAGCCGAGATCACACCACTGCACTCTAGCCTGGGTGACAGAACAAGACTCTGTGTCAAATTTAGAAAGAAAAGAAAAGGAAAAGGGAAAAGTAAGTTCCAGACTGGGCGCGATGGATCACGCCTGTAATCTCAGCACTTTGGGAAGCCAAGGTGGGCAGATCTCTTAAGGCCGGGAATTCGAGACTTACCTGGAAAATATGGTGAAACCCTGTCTCTACTAAAATACAAAAATTAGCCAGACATGGTGATGGACGCCTGTAATCCCAGCTCCTTGGGAGGCTGAGGCAAAAGAATCACTTGGACCCAGTAGGCAGGGGTTGCAGTGAGCCAAAATCATGCCACTGCACTCCAGCCTAGGCAACAGAGTGAGACTCTGTATCAAAAAAAAAAAAAAAAAAAAAAAAAAGGAAGGAAGGAAAAGAACAGTTCTCACTTTCCTGGTGGGTTCCACTGGCTGGGCAGTTACTATGTACCACCTCCAGGCTGGCTGGCTCTCAACACATGCCATGTCCTTCCTCTGCATAAGAGATCAGGACAAGGGAGCCCCCGCCCCGCCAGCAGGCCTGAGGACATGCAGAGACACACAGGGAGGGAGGTGTGGCAGACAGGCTCCAATCTCATCACACAAGGTGGTCAGCCTTTCCCAGCTGTAAGTGAACATGAGTTCCGTGGTGTGCTTCACACAAGACTCCTTCTAAGTAAGAAGATGGCAGCCAGGTGTGGTGGCTCACACCTGTAATACTAGTACTTTGGGAGGCCGAGGAGGGTGGATCACTGAGGTCAGGAATTCGAGACCAGCCTGACAAACATGGTGAAACCCCGTCTCTACTATACTTTTACTGATAAAGCAGGAAATGAACATACCGTGTAGAAATCCTGAGCTCTTAATTAAAAAGAACAGTTATATCTAAATCATTTGTTACGATGATCTAAAACCACTTTATTTACATCTTAGTATTAATCAGAGAGCAAAAACTCCTACGTTACCTTTATTTTCAGAACTGGAGCCAGTGTTGCTACGTGGCGCAGGCAACGTTTTCATAACCACATGATACTATGTTTGCCCCCAGCAAACAGGAGGGAGATCCAGGGCCCCCTTCCAAAAGCAACAGCCTAGAGGAGAGAAGGAAAATCAAAGACACTGAGATGATTCATTTTAGCAAGAAGTGTACCTGCCACCCCAAAGAGCAGAAACCACAATCTTAAAACTAAGATGTATAACATATATATATATTTTTGAGACACAGTCTTGCTCTGTCGCCCATGCTGGAGTCCAGTGGCACGATCTCGGCTCACTGTAACCTCTAACTCCTAGGTTCAAGCGATTCTCTTGCCTCGGCCTCCTGAGTAGCTGGGACTACAGGCGTGTGCCACCATGTCAGGCTAACTTTTTTTTTTTTTTTTTTAAGTGGAGACAGGGTTTTACTGTGTTAGCCAGGATGGTCTTGATCTCCTGACCTCATGATCCACCCACCTCAGCCTCCCAAAGTGCTGGGATTGCAAGCATGAGCCACCGCACCTGGCCTAAGATGTATAATATTTTATATGAATATTATTCACAAAAGATATTCACAATATTTTTAAATAAAAAATTACAAAGCTGTTTTTCTTAAAATGCTACAACAAAATTATATTTGTGCGTAAAATGTATCTATTGTATGCGTACATTTGTGTGTGTGTGAGGGAGAGAGGGTTATGAATTAGGAAACATATGTACCAAAACATTAGTAGTAGTTATCTTTGGGTAATGAGATTACGAATGATTTCCACTTTCTTTTTTATACCTTATCAATCATCATCTCAAAATTTACAATCAGAATTCATTATAAGCTATTGCATTTTTATTTATTTATTTTATGAGACAAGGTCTCACTCTGTCACACAGGCTGGAGAGTGCAGTGGCACGATCTCAACTCACTGTAACCTCGGCCTCCTAGCATCAAGCAATCCTCCCATCTGAGCCTCCTGAGTAGCTGAGACCAATCAAAGTTAAGTTTTCTTCAGTTTAAAATAACTTGTTATAGTTATGTTGTTTAGCCTCATGGTAACCAGAAAACAAAATCAATAACAGATACCCTAAAAATTAAAAGCAAAGACTTAAAACACAATGCCAGAAAAAATTACCTTACTACAATTAAAAACAGGAAGGAATGGAACGAGGAAAGAAAAGAAAGGAAGAAAGAAAGCGAGAGATCAGAGAGAAGAGAAAGAGGAAGGGAGAAAGAACAAAAGAAAAAGAGAGAGCAGCAAAACAACCAGAAAACAAGTAAAAAAATGGCAGTAGTGTGTTTTTACCTGTTAGTAATAGCCTTGAATATAAATGAATTAAATTATCTAAGACTGAGGGGCTGAATGGATTAAAAAATAAGACCCAATTATATACTACCTACAAGAAACTCAGTTCACCTGTAAAGACATATATGATATATAGACTGAAAGTGAAGGGATGATAAAAGATACCCCATATCAATGGAAACAGAAAAAGCAGGAGTAGCTCTACTTACATAAAACAGACTTTCAGTCAAAAAAGGAAAAAAAAATGAAGATAATCATATAATCAGAAAGAAGTAAACAGCAGCATAACAATTATAAGTGCATATGCGACCAGCACTCAAGCACTAAACACAGAAGCAAATATCAAGACCTTACAGGACAGATGGACTGCAATACAGTAATAGAAAACCTCAATGCTCCACTATAACCAACACCCCACTATCATCAATGGACAGATCATCCAGACAACAAAACATCATCAGTTAAACTGTACTCTATTCCAAATGGACCTAATATTTACACAGCTCTCCACTTCACAACTGCACAACGCACATTCCACTGAGTAGCACATGGATTATTCTCCAAGACAGACTATGTGTTAGGCCAAAAAACAAATCACAACACATTTTTAACAACTGAAACCATATCAAGTATCTTTTCTGACCACAGTGACATAGTACTAGAAATCAGTAACAGGAGGAACTTTAAAAACTGTACAAATATATGGAAATTAAAATACATGCTCTAGAACAACCAATAAATAAATAAATAAAATAAAATAATTAAAAATTTATTGAAACAAATAAGAATGGAAACAAACCATAAAAATTCCTGTGGGATGCAGCAAAGGCTGTTGTAAGAGGAAAAGTGCATAGCTATAAATGCCTACATCAGAAAAGTAGAAAGATCTCAAATAGTCAACCTGACAGTACACCTGAAGTACTGAGAAAAACAAGAAAAATGAAACGCTAAATTTAGTAGAAAAAATATCATAAAGATTAAAGAGGAAAATTCAAAAATAGAAACAAAAAATACAAAAAGTCAATGGAACAGAGAACTGGGACTTTTAAGAAAAAAATCAAAACTGACGAGCTTTAACTAGACTAAGGAAAAGAAAAACGAAACAAATAAAATCATAGCTGAAAAAGGAGACATTACAACTGATAACACAGAAATACGAAGGATGGTAAGAGATTATTAAAAACACCTATATGAAAACAAATTGAGAAATCCAGGTGAAATGAATAAATTTCTGGACACATAACAAATTCCCAAGACAGAATGATGAAGAAATAAAAAACCTGAACAGAACAATAATGAGTAATGCAATTAAAGCAGTAATAAAAAGTCTTCCATCAAAGAAAAACACAATAATCATGGTTTTACTGCTGAATTCTACCAAACATTTTTAAAAGAGATAATACCAATTTTACTCAAAATATCCCTCAAAAAAAACTGAAGAGGAATGAAGGCTCCAAAACTTGTTCTATGAGGATAGCATGACCCTGGTACAAAAACCAAACCAGGACACAACACAAAAAGAAAACCATAGGCAAATATCCCTGATGAACACAGACACAAAAATTCCTCAACAAAATACTTGAAAATTGCATTTGACAACACATAAAATGATGATCTGCCATGATCAAGTGGAATTCATTCCTGGAATATGAGGATGATTCAATAAACACAAATAAATAAATGTGCGACATCACATTCAGTGAATCAAGAACAAAAACCACATAATCACTTCAGCAAATGCTGAAAAAACATCAACATTCCTTCATGACAAAAACTGAACATGAGTATAGAAGGAACATATGTCAGCGCAATAAAGGTCATATATGACAAACCCACAGCTAACATCATAATCAACAAGGAAAAGTTAAAAGCGCTTCCTCTAAGATTTGGAACAAGTGTGGCTACTTTTACACCACTTTTATTCATCATAGTACTGAGTCTTAGGTAGAGCAATTAGACAGGAGAATGCAATGAAAGACACCCAAATTGGAAAAAAAAGGAAATCAAACTGTCTTTGTTTGCAAGGGACATGATCATATGTAGAAAGAGAACCCTAAAGATTCCACAAAAAAACTTACTAGACATAATAAATTTAGTCAAGTTGCAAGATACAATGTCAATATATAAAAATGAGTAGCACACTCATGCACCAATAGTGAAATACCTAAGAAAGAAATCAAGAAATCTATTTCATTACCAATAAAATGGTATCTAGGGATAAATGTAACCAAAAAGACAAAAGATCCACAATGAAAACTATAAAGCATAGATGAACGATATTAAAGCAGACACAAGTAAATGAAAAGATATTCCATGTCCATGCACTAGAAGAATATTTTTTTTACAATACAATCCGTGTTAAATTACAAGACATTCTTCATACAGAAAAAAAATTCCTAAAATTCACATGGAAATGCAAAATACTTCAAATAGATCAAAGAATCAGGAATAAAAAGAAAAGCTGGAGTCATCACACAACCTGATTTCAAAATATATTACAAATCTATAGTAAGGCAGGTACTATCAAAACAGCATGGTACGATCTAAAAAAAGGGGCAGGGGAGAGATAGAGAAACAAAGGAATGACAGACAGACATAGACAAATGAAATAGAATAGAGAAATCAGAAATAAATTTACTCATTTACAGTCAACTCGTTTTTAACAAAAACACCAAGAATACACATTCGGGAAGAACAATCTCTTCAATAAACTGTGCTAGGAAAACCCAACACCCACATATACAAGAATACATCTAGGTTGTTACCTTACCCTATACAAAAGTCTACTCAAAATAAAAATTTAAATGTAGGACCTGAAACTATGAAACTACTAGAGAAGAAAACGTAGAACAAATGCTTCATGAAATCCGCTAGGACAAGGAATTTTCTAATAGACATCAAAAGCACAAGCAACAAAAGCAAAGATGTATTTACATTAAACTTGTCAAAAGCACAAGCAACGAAAGAAAAGTGGTAATTACATTAAACTTAAAAGCTTCTGCAAAGCAGAGGAAACAATCAGTAGAAGCAACAACCCAGAGAGAGGAAGAAGGTATTTGCAAACTATGCATCAGTCAAGGGGGTTAAGACACAAAATATATAAAGAACTCAAACTACTCAAAAGCAAAAATAGAAATAATTTGATTTAAAAAAAATTCTACCCCAAACCTTTGTCTCCCACCATTATTTCCCCACCTTCTTTTCCCGACTGCCTTTGGCCTCCTCCCCCTCGCCACCCTTTTTCTTCCTCCATCTACCCCAAAACATTTTCCCTACCATTTTTTCCTCACCATCATTTCGCACACCCTTCTCTACTGTCCCGTTCACCACCCTTTTCCCCATCCATCTACCCAAACACTTTCCTGTTTTCTTCCCACCGTCTTTTCCCCTTCTCCCTGGCCACCTTTTTCCCCGTCCCACTCTCTTCACCTCTTTTGTTCCTTCATCTAAGCAAAAACATTTCCCCCATCTTTTCCCAAAGCCTTCTCCCCACTCCTGTTGCTTACTACCCTCTTTTCCCCTTTCATCTACCCAAAAACTGTTTTCCTCATCGTATTTCCCCCCGCTTCTCTTTGCCACCCCCTTTCCCTTCTCCAACTACCTAAAAACGTTTCCCCACCGTCTTTTCGCAAAGCCTACTCCCCACTCCTGCTCACCTCCTTCTTTTCCCCCTCCATCTATCCCCCCACATTTTCCCCACCGTGTTTTCACAAAGTCTTACCCCTTCCCACTCATACTCTTTTTCCCTATCCTGCTTGCCACTGTCTTTTTTGCCCTCTATCTACCCCCAAACTATTTTCCCCAACCCTCTTTACCCGCTCCCTCTAGCCACCCTCTTTTCTGCTCCTCGTCATCCTCTTCCCCCTTCCATCTACCCAAACTCTTTTTACCCACCATCTTTTCTTTCTTCACCATCTGTCTTTTCTGCCCACTGTCTTTTCGCAAAATCTTGTTTTCCTCCCTCTAGCTACCCTCTTTTTCCTTCCCCCACTTGTTACCCTCTTTTCCCCCTCTATCTACCCAAAAACTTTTCTCCCCACTGTCTTTTCACAAAACCTTCTCTCCCTACTGCTCGCCCCCGTTTCCCCCCCCCACCACCCTCTTTCCTCCTCCCTCTTGCCACCCTCTCCATCTACCCATAAACTTTTACGCACTGCCTTTCTGCAAAACCTTCCCTCCCTCCCGCTGCCCACCCTGTTTCCCCCCCACCCCCCATCTACCCAAAAACTTTTTTTCCCACCATCTTTTCCCCACGGTCTTTTAGCCACACTTTCTCCTGCTCGCTATCCTCTTTTCCCTTTCGCACCAACCACCCTTTTGACCCCCCTCCATCTATCCTAAAGCTATTTTCCTTCTCCTATTGCTTCAGCCGTGCTGCTGTCTCAGTTGCCACCACCACCAACAGCAGCAAGTCGAGCTGCTATGCCACGGCTCCAGCCTCCAGCAAACGACTGGTAATTACCCATTCCCGATCCTCTAAGCCAGGCACCAAGCAGCTCTACACGAAAGTATGGGAACCGGGAAGGGCCTCACTTCCCTTCAGCATCATGCATATTCTGAGCTTATATACATGAGGATTCCTGGCTGGCATGTTCTGATTGGACATGAAAAAATTTCCAGGGTTACTCGGATTGGACTTTATTATCATGTTCTTATTGGGTGAGAGCAAGTCTTAAGACAACCAATCACAGCATGAAAATAAAGTCCAATCAGAGTAGGCCTGGGGGTTTTTCTCCCATCCAATCAGACCATGTAGTCCCAGGAACTGCGTGTGGCGTAACATCAGTATATAAAGCATGCTGAGGCAGCGTGAGGTCATTTCAGGCTATGCAGTGTCGGCGCTCAGTCCTTGGCTTAGGGAACTAGGAAGAGGGGCCGACGCTTCTGCCGACTGAAGTTGGGACTGGGGTTGATGGTGGCGACAGAGCGGTTGGAGGGCAGCCAGCAGCGGGAGCTTTTCCTGCCGTGTGGGAAGACGAGTAGAAGCGAGAGGCACTGACGCATGCTGGAGGCTGCGCCACCGCGGCTGGCCTCGCTGCGGTTGGTGGTGACTTCGGACATTGCAGCATGGCCAGAGTGGTAGAAATGTCATGGGGTAGGTGAGTTGTCTGGGGCCGCACTGTCCACCTATGGGGGCAGGGGTTGGATACCCTACTGGGGCTCACTGCCCGAGGCTGCGTTGTCTGTGGCAGGGGACGGGTTGGGGGCACTCTGTGGGGTTGCAGTTGCATTGCTGGTAGTGGAGTGGGTTGGCTGGCTATCAGGGGCCACATTGCCCACCGTGTGGCGGAGGTGCTCGGGGGAGGTGAGTTGTGTACACTACCATGTACTGCCAGTGGCTGGGGATGGGTTGGGGCGCTATTTTTTGCTGTACTGCCCACGATGGGGTGGATTGGGTGGTTATCTGGAGGTGCAGTGTTGGCAGTGGGGGGTGGTTTAGGGGCATTGTCAGGTGCTGCTCTGTCCTACTTGCGGTGAGCTATCAGGAGCTGCGCTGCCCATGGCGGGGCGGGGTGGGGTGGTATTGGGGCACTATCTATGCATCAACACCCATGGCTGGGTCAGGTGCTACACTGCCTGTGAGGGGGTGTTTTGGGGATATATCGAGGTTAATTGCCTGCAACTGGCACGGGGTGTGTTGGGTGTGTTATCTGGGGGCTTCACTGCCAGTAGCAGGGGGCAGGTTAGGGATGCTATCAGAAGTTACACTGCCAGCGGTGTGTTGGTGGGCCGTGGAGGTGGCAGTGACAGTGTCAGCAGTGGTCTTGTTCTTCTTTCCGGTGACCATTGTCCTCTTGCTGGACTCTGAACTCTAGAAGGTGATCTTCTCCTGTTCCTGCAATCTTGAGCAGGATAGGGCTTACACACTTAATCGTGGTTCCCTACCCGGTAGTCCCAGATGGTGTGTTGCAGAGACCATCTGGGACTACCGGGTAGGGATTAGTAGGTATCACGGGAAACTGTGGGGGCAGGGCACTGTAGGTGGAGGTGTCAGGAACAGGAACCAGCACTTGGTGGGGAGGGCTGGTTGGGTCTGAGTTTGTCCTACTCCTTCATCGCAAGGAGCGCAGCCTGGTGGATCCAGCAATTTCTGTCCAGCTGCACCTGGCCAGGGGCCAGTTTCAGCAAAGGCACTCACACCCACCCCAGGCCCCAGTTCCTGGCCAGCTTTTGCCAGAAGGATAGACTGGACTTTGGAGGATGGGTGTGAGTGCCTTCACTGAAACTGGTCCCTGCCACCCAGTTGCCAACATGACAAGGTGAGGCTCTAACACTACCACTCCCTGCGTCCCATTCTGGGTTTTTCTGGCTTTGCCTGCCCAGCTGCTCCAAGCCAGGCTGGAGGAGGAGGAGAATTCACCTGTGCTACGCTGGATATAGCGTGGCTCTGCAGCTCACCTCATGTGCGATTGGTGGCAGCGACGGAGACTGCAACTCGACTGGAGTGGTAGGAGGATGCCCGTGGGGGCAAAGTGTTAGCAACCTTGCATTGAGGGTGACAGTGGTTGTATTGGCATCGCTGCTAGTGGTGGTAGCAGCAGCAAGTCTGGGAGCCGGGAAGGGGAAGTAGGAGGGCTGCAGGGCCCAGCCCGACCTGGGCTGGGGAGGAACCTGCTGGTGCTGTACCGCCGGCCTTGGTGGCAGTGGTGGAGGTGCACCTAGGGAAAGGAGGAGCCCTCCCCCCTTCTCCTGCAATCTCTGGAGAGTGCCCTCCTCCTGCTAGTGACTGATCTAGGCGAGTGTGGCAGCATTATCTCATTCTTAACAAAATTTAGGGGGTGACTGTGTATCTTTTTTGCTGCTTTTTTGTTGTGATAGTCTTGGACATTTTCATGAATTGGAGAGGGGATAAAAGGTTTCCTAATAGGCTTTCTGATTCCCACACCTGTTCTTTTTTCTTTTAGCCTGTATTTTCTTCTTTTCATTTTGCTCCTCTTCATTTTATTTTGCTGCTGCTTCTATTTCTTGTTTCTATTCTTGTTTCTTCTTTTCCGTTTTCTTTATGCCCAGCAATGACCATAACAAACGACAAACCAAAACTGAGTTAAAAAGAAACTAGTTGTCACTGTGTTGTATTTTTAAAATAACTGGTCCCTTACTGTGTTTTAGAGATAAGGAAAAAAATCTGTTGTATAATTAGTTACTTGAATACCTATGCTTTCATGATTGTGTTAATCCACTTATGCCTAGTGCTCCATCATTGGAATGGTAAGCATGAGGGAGTTACTTATATCCTACTGCTCAAGGTCATGGACAAGGTCTGATTTTTTCACTCATGCAAAAATTCAGAAAATTGCAACCTCCGGCATAAATGGGCTAATGCGTTGTAAGTAGTTATTCAAGGTATCAAAAAAAATGAAGCAACACATAAAATATTGATAGCAAAGAGCCATGTCCTCTCTCTCACATAGTTTTCTGGAGCTTTGCAAGAGTCACAGGACTGATAAGTGCTAATTTATGAGATTATTAAGTGAACCGTATTCACTTTATTTCTCTACCACCATTTTTGTTTTCTTTTTTCCCCTTTCTTTTCTTTCCTTTTCCCTTTCCTTTCTTTTCTTTCCTTTTCTTCTTGTTTTTTTTGATGGAGTTTCACTCTTGTTGCCCAGGCTGGAGCGTAATGGGGCGATATTGGCTCATTGCAAACTCCGCCTCCTGAGTTGAAGAGATTCTCCTGCTTCAGCCTCCCCAGTAGGTGGGATTATAGGCATGCGCCACCATACCTGGCTAATTTTGTATTTTTAGTAGAGAACAGGTTTCTCCATGTTGGTCAGGTGGGTCTTGAACTGCCGACCTCAGGTGATCCACCTGCCTTAGTCTCCCAAAGTGCTGGGATTATAGGTGTGAGGCACCACGCCCAGCTCTCTGCCACCATTTTCAAGAGTATTGTCAGCTGCATGAGCAAACCTGATTCATCCCCACCTCTTTGCAAGAGAAAAAGGAATGTGGGAGAATCGTGTGTAGTGTTTGTTGTTGTTATTGTTGCTTTTGAGACAAAGTCTCACTCTTGTCCCCCAGGCTGGAGTACGATGGCGCAATCTCAGCTCACTGCAACCCCCACCTCCTGGGTTCAAGTGTTATCCTGCTTTGGTCCCCCAAGTAGCTGGGATTACAGGCACCTGCCATCATGCCTGGCTAATTTTTGTATTTTTAGTAGAGACAGGGTTTCACCATGTTGGCCAGGCTGGTCTAGAACCCTTGAACACCAGTCTAGAACACTAGAACACTGTTTCATCAACAGAAGCTGATCCCCACTCCTTGCTTCAGGCTGCTATTTTTGGTGCTGCCTTTGTGAAGCAGCAGTCCTGTCTTCCTTCTTGTGTGTACTTTAGGAGTTTCATTAGGGCAGTTTCTGGATTCCTAATTGAAAAATATTAAACAATTTTCTTAGACTTTTGAGGCACAAGTATTTCTCCAACATCAAAAATAATTTTTGAATCTTGTATTTCATTCTTGCTCATGACCTGGTGGAATGAGTCAAAAGGTGCTGTAGCTGCTAGGTGACTGCTTCTGGGAAATGTGCCAGCACAGTGCCATTAACTCTAAGGCAAATCACATTATCATCAAAGGGGAGTTTCTGGGCATTAACAAATATTCCAAGGCAGCCTAACTTGTGTGGCAGCTGCCCCAGCCATGTCTCTGTAAGCAGCCAGAGGAGAGAACTCTGATGGTGAACATACAACTGGGATTGCCCTTTGTTCTGGGCTCTCTTTTCCTCCACCTGGTAGCCAAGATTTGGTAGTTCTTGTGTTGAGGATGAGCACAAAAATTGTGCCAGGTGAACTTTAAGGTATAACTGTGAATGCATTTTCTTTAATACAGTTTTTTTTTTTAACTTTTATCTTATGTTCAGGGGTATATGTGCAGGTTTGTTACATAGGTAAACTTGTGTCATGGTGATTTGTTGTAAAGATTATTTCATCACCCAGGCATTAGGCCTAGTATCCATCAGTTATTTTTCCTGATCTTCTCCCTCCTCCAACCCTCCACCCTCTGCTAGGCCCCAGTGTGTGTTGTTCCCCTTTATGTGCCCATGTGTTCTCATAATTTAGCTCCCACTTATAAGTGAGAACATGCGATACTTGGTTTTCTCTTCCTGTGTTAGTTTGCTAAGGATAATGGCCTCCAGCTTTATCCAAGTTCCTGCAAAGGACATCATCTCATTCTTTTTAATGGCTGCATAGTATTCCAAGGTGTATATGCATGACGTTTTCTTTATCCAATTTATCACTGATGGGCGTTCAGGTTGACTCCATGTGTCTTATTTATACTGCAGGTAGAAAGTAAAGCTGTACCAAGATAGTTGTTCCTGACTTTTCAAATATGGAGAAAATAGGAGCATCTTTAAGTCTAACGGTTGTCTTCTTTCCTCCGTATGTTTCTGGAGAGCATACCTTAATAGAGCTAATGGTGTCCTGAAAAATCATTTAGGCCAGTGATTCTAAAGCTTTATAGGGCCACAAATTCTTTTTTCAAAAAAATTGTGGTAAAACATACGAACATAAAATTTACCATTTTAACCATTTTCAAGTGTTCAATTCAGTGGCATTGATTACATCCACAAGATTGTACAATCATCACCATGATCTATTTCCACAACGTTTTCATCATCCCAAACTGAAACTATAAAGCCATTAATCAGTACCTCTCCATTCTTCCCTTTTGTTGCCCCACTGGCAACTTCTATTCTAATTTCTATGTCTATGAATTAGCCTATTCTAGGTACCTCATATAGGTGGAATAATACAATATTTGTCCTTTTGTGTCTGGCTTATTTCACTTAGCATAATGTTTTCAAGGCTTAGTCATACTGTAGAATGCATCGCAATGTAATTCCTTTTAAGGTTGAATAATATTCAATTGCATGTATATACCACACTTCGTTTATCCGTTCATCTGTTGATGGATGCTTTGGTTGTTTCCACATCATGGCTATTGTGAATAATACTGCTATAAACATTGGTGCACCACAGATCTTTCTGACCATCTGTGAGAGCCATGAGCCCTTGCACCAGAAAAATATGTATGTGCACAATTTTCTTTTTGAGATGGGGTCTTGCTGTCACTCAGACTGGGGTGCAGTAGTGCAATCATGGTTCATTGCAGCCTTGAACTCCTGGGCTCAAGTGATCCTCCTGCCTCGGCCTCCCAAGTAGCTGGGACCACAGGCACCTGCCACTACACCCAGTTAATTTTCCAAATTTTTTTCGTAGAGATGAGATCTTGCTATGTTGTCCAGGCTGGCCTCAAATTCCTGGCCTCAAGCAAACCTCCTGCCTTGGCCTCTCAAAGTGCAGGGATAACAGTCATGAGCCACTGTGCCCAGCCTGTGGACAAAATTTTGAACCCACTTTAGAGAGGTTCTCAGGGTCCCTGAAAACATTCATAGGTCCTTAAATTAAGAACATTTCAAATGTTGCTTACCCAGGAAACCGTCTCTCTCTCCTGTCTGTAGGACTCTCCCATTTCAGAAGTGTGTTGGTTTCCTCATAACACTTAATACTGGCCAGGCGTGGTGGCTCATGCCTGCAATCCCAGCACTTTGGCAGGCCAAGGTGGGTGGATCACCTGAGGTCAGGCATTTGAGACCAGCCTGGCCAACAGGCGAAACCCAGTCTCTACTAAAAATACAAAAAATTAGCCAGGAGTCATGGCACATGCCTGTAATCCCAGTTATTTGGGAGGCTGAGGCAGGAGAGTCACTTGAACCCGGGAGATGGAGGTTGCAGTGAGTTGAGATCATGCCATTGCACTCCAGCCTGGGCAACAGAGCAAGACTCCATCTCAAAAAAAAAAAAACAAAAAACAAAACAAAACAAAAGCAAACCCCACTTAACACTGGTATAGTAGACATACAGATGGCCAACAGGTATATTTTAAAAATGCTCAACATCACTAATCATTGGGGAAATGCAAATCAGAACTACAATGAGATCTCATCTTACCCCAGCCAAAATGGCTATGATCAAAAAGACAATAAAATGCCCTCCCCCAAAACACAAACAACCAGATACTGCCAAGGACACAAAGAAAAGAGAACACTTATACACTGTTGGTGGGAATGTAAATTAGTACAGTCACTATGGAAAACAGTATGGAGATTCTTCAAAAAATGAAAAGTAGAACTACCATATGACCCAGCAGTCCCACTACTGGGTATTTATGGAAAGGAAAAGAAATCAGTCTATCAAAAGGGTATCTGCACCCCCATGTTTATTGCAGCACTATTCGCAATGGCAAAGATATGGAATCAAACTAAGTGGCCATCAGTGGATGAATAGATAAAATGTGGTACATGCACACAACAGAACGCTATTTGGCCGTAAAAAGCATGAAATCATGTCATTTGCAGCAACATGTATGGAACTGGAGGTCATCATGTTAAGTGAAATAAGCTAGACACAGAAAGACAAATACAGCATGTTCTCACTCATATATGAGAGCTAAAAAAAAGTGGATTTCATGACGACAGAGAGTAGAGTGATAGATAACAGCAGGTTGGGAAGGGTGTGTGAGGCAGGGGGATGAAGAGAGGTTGGCTAATGGGTACAAACATATTGTTAGATAGAAGGAGTAAGTTCTAATGTTCAATAGCGCCATAGGGTGACTATAGTTAACGACAATATATTGTATATTTCAAAATAGCTAGAAGCGAAGACTTGAGATATTCCGAACACAAAGAAATGACAAATACTCAAGGTGATGGATACCCTAAATACCCTGACTTGGTCATTTCACCTTCTATGCAGGTAACAGAATATCACATGTACCGCATACATATATACACATATTATATATCAGTTTTTAAGAACTGGTACGGTAAAGGGGACCTTTTGTGTTTGCTTCCTCGTGTGTGTCTGTCTCTAAATTAGATTGTAGGGTTCCCAGGAGCAAGGACCATCTTGGATCTTGCTGGGCATTGCTTCCCAGTACCTGGCCTAGTGCTTGGCATGTGGTAAGCGCTCTCTAAACACTTTGTGTGCTTCCCAGATCTAGCCCAAGATCATCAATACTCAGAGAGGAAATGTGCTTGGACCAAAATCTTACAGTTGATTAGGAGCTGAATTGGGATGGACACAGGATATTTATTACTATTCTATCTCCCATTCTAGGGCTCTCTCCACTGTTCCACACTGCGCCTTTGCCTGTGCAGGCAGTTAAGCAGCACTGCCCATCCTGTGTGCAGATCTCAGCAGGCCACTGGGAAGTCTTGATTTTCAACCTTCCTGGGTCTGCCAGAGGGCTTCTTGTGAAAGTTTAGAGCAATGGCCAGGTCTTTAGTTATGGGCATGA
>NW_022294643.1:0-2296 GCF_002776525.5 Piliocolobus tephrosceles | reverse complement strand
AAAAAAAAAAAAAAATCAATGACCATAATTAAAAGGACTTAATTTCAGTGTTCTTAATTCTGCTCCATTGATCTATATACTTATCCTTGGACCATTGCCACAATGTATTGATTACTGTGAACTTCTAGTTAGTTCTGAAATGGAGTTGCATAAATCCTTCAACTTTGTTATTCTTTTCAAGGCTTTTTGGCTATTTAGGTTCTTTGCCTCCATATATATATTTGATCAGCTTATTAATTTTTATGAAAAAAACAACTAGGATTTTGATAGCAGTTGCTTTGCATTAATTTGGTTGATAAATTGTAGGAAAATTCCATCTGCCTTTAAAAAACAAATGGTCATCTTGCCAATATTGAGTCTTTCAATCCATGAACATGGAAATCAGCATAAATAAATGGATGAATTTGAGAAGAAGCAGAGATAGGACCCTGTGGTATTTTGGAAATGGAAAGAGAGGAGGAGGAAGAAAAATGCTTCCTTTGTTTCTGGCTTGTGGCTGAATATTGGTAATGCCTTTTTACTGAGAGTAGTGGCAGTGGCTGAGGACCGAGCTTGGGAGAGGAGAGCTAATACTCCCTGGGAAAGGTTGCATTTGCAATCTTCTTGAAGTTTACAAGTAGGGATGCCAAACAGACAGCTGAATATCAGTGTAAAGTACAGAGGTGAGGTCCTGGCTGGAGATAAACATGGGGGTCACTTGTGCGTGGCTGATTGCTGGCACTGTGGGGATGAGCACTATCGGCTGGGGAGAAAGCACAAGGCATGGAAGGAAGAAGCCAGCATTATACTTTGAGGATTTCTGACCAAAAAATGGCAGATGCAAGAGAGTGAACTGGAAAAGTGGACTGAAAAAAGGTGGTCAAAGCGTATGGTGTGATGCCACATGAGTCAAGGAGGGAAGGGAGCTGAGAATAGTATCAAATGCCGCTGAGATAACACAATTGTTTTAAATGTCATTTGAATTTAATGGATGAGGGGCAGCTCTCTGGAGTTTTTTTTTTTTTCCCTATGTCCTGTTCCTCTATCACATTAGATAAGTATCAAGTTAGAAAGCAGCAAACTACATTAATTTAACTTTAAGTACAAAGTTAGTTAATTAACTTTGAATACAAAGTTCTGTTCAAAACACTCTGTATACATTGCCTCATTTAGTTATTATATACGCTGTAGGATAGATACCAACATTTCAGTTTTACTGATAGAGAACAGAGACATTGAGAATTTAAGTACCTTGCCTTAAGTCCTATAGCAAATGAATTTTAATTCAGTTATGTTTGATTCCAAAGCTCTGGCCCTCTCTACTATAGCATGTGATCTCTGTGTGTTAACTATGTTTTATCTTTTTTTTTTTGGAAGGAGCCCTATACCCAGATGGAACATCTGGAAGGAACAAAAAGAATGACATGGTTCCTCCTGGGAAAAACTACACCTACGTCTGGCCGGTGAGAGAAGAATATGCACCTGCTCCAGCCGATGCCAACTGCCTGACCTGGGTGTACCATTCGCACATCGACGCCCCTAAGGACATCTGCTCTGGGCTAATTGGTCCCCTGCTGGTCTGCAAGGAAGGTAAAGAACTTTGTTTCCAGGTAACTAGAGAGTTGAAGTGTGAATAAGATTCAGGTCTTATTTTGCCTACCTCCTTTGCTCCACACAGAATGTGCCTCTTCTTCCAAATTTCTTCAGAAATTCTAACATGGAAGATTAATCTGACACCATAGCAGAGGGCAATAATTCAGATTTTTGTCTAAGAATCATCACAGCATTCTGAGACTTTATAGTTATTTTTTAAAATGATATTTCATAACACAATGTATAGAAAAGTGAGAAACTTAGTCAAATGACCAGGGATGCCTTTTGCTTCATTATTTCACCCAAATAATCATTTGCTATTTCATACCTTATTATTTGACTTAGCATGTCCATACTTTGTCAATAAAATGAACTCCCTTTAGAGATAGCCAGGCTTTCAAGTATGCGATTATGAAGATTTCTGTTTTATGACTTTTCTATGGCTCTGTCATTTCTGTTACAGCCTTTTGCTGATTTTATATTGTGGGTTATCCTTATAGGTATAGGTCTTCACCAAACTTCACACTTACCTGACACTATTGGAAGGAAGCAAAGCTCATCTTGATTTAGTTCTTTCTCTCTACTCTTTTGAATGTGCCTGATAGGTATCCTGAACAGATATTCAGGGACACGGAATGATGTGGATCGAGAGTTTGTTATAATGTTTGCTCTTGTGGATGAGAATCAAAGCTGGTACCTCAATGAAAATATCAAAACATTTCTG
>NW_022294642.1:0-1006 GCF_002776525.5 Piliocolobus tephrosceles | reverse complement strand
CTACAGGAGGAGGAGTGAAGCCCAGACCAGGGACAGGGTCAGAGCTGTGGTCACTCATCCATGGGCGGACAGCTCTGCATTCTTGCGAGGGCCCAGATACCCTCTTCTCTTGGAAGGCCAAGCCCAGAGCCTAAATGGTCTTTGAACCCAAATAGACTTTGTGGTCTAGGGAATGAGAGCCCCACTCACCAGGGGAAGAAATTGGGGATCTTGGTCCTGAGTTTGTGGGGCAGACTTTTGCCATTTTCCTCCCCCTTTCCCTGCCATGCCCTATTTGAAAAGAGGTCACTTCCTGAATTTCAGTGAGCCAAGATCGAGCCACCACACTCCAACCTGGGCAACAGAGTGAGACTCTGTCTCAAGAAAAAAAAAAAAAAGGAGAGATCACTTCAAAACTTCCCTGTTCAAACAGTTGACCCTTGAACAACAGGGTTTAAACCATGTGGGTCACTTACTTACACATGGATTTTCTTTCACTTCTGCAACCCCTTAGACAGCAAGACCAACCCTTCCTCCTCTCCTCCCACCTCCTCCTCCTCATCCTACCCAATGCAAAAATGAGGAGAAGAACCTCTATGATGAGCCACTTAATGAATAGTGAACACATTTTCCTTATGACTGCTTTATTTCCTCTAGCTTACTTTACTGTAAGAATACACTATACAATACATATAACACACAAAATGTACGTTAACCAACTATCTGCGTGATCACTGAGGCTGCCACCCAAGAATAGACTATTAGTAAATTCCTTTTGGTGTAGTCAAAAGTTATTGTCTGAATTTCAACTGTGTGGCGAGTTGGTGCCCCTAATCTCTGCATTGTTCACAGGTCAATTGTATTGCTTAAGAGGTAGTCATTGGAACACTCCTTAGGGGCTATTTTTTTGTTTAAGAAAGTTTTTGCAACAATGGGCCACTCATATAAGGCCCTAGGATTCCTTACTTCTGAGCTCCTGCTGCCACAGACCAAGTGCTGATCATTTTTGTTGCTCAACATACTTGTC
>NW_022294641.1:0-2157 GCF_002776525.5 Piliocolobus tephrosceles | reverse complement strand
TGAGGTGTGGTAGAATAGCAGATGGAACACTGAGAAGTGATCTCCTTAAGAGTAGATTTCCATGATGGAAAGGAAATGAGAGGTTCTAAGAGACAGGCTAGTGGCTTGTAACCTACATGGAAGAGGTTATGAAATGACGACAGAATAGAATGGGCCTGTGAGGTTGGAAGGAGACAATTTTCCTTGGTCTAAGAACCATTTGCCTTGTGTGTGAAGAGATTGATAGGTGGAAGTTTCAGAGGAGGAGTAGGTGGGAGTGGCCAGTGTGAAGGAGGAAAACTGCCATGAGAAGTTGGAAGCTCCTCTTTTAGCTCACTTATCAGCATAAACATTGTCCTGAGCGATGGGATCTGATGCCTTTTGATGGCTGCTCTTTTAACTACCTTATCAGCATAAGAGTTGTCTTGAGCAAAGGTTGGGGGAAGAAAATAGATTTTGGAAGTTATGAGAAGTAGAGAGTTGAGCATAGTTTGTGATTTTTAGGGCCTCTAACAGTATTAAAGCAGTGGCAGCTGCTGCGCGCAGACATGAAGGCTAGGCTAAAACAGTAAGGTCGTTCGGACAGAAAGGCTACAGGATGTGGTCGCGGCTCTTGGGTAAGAATTCTGTCTGCACTAACCATGCCTAGGAAGGAAAGGAGTTGTTGTTTTGTAGAAGGGATTGGGGTTTGGGAGATTAGCCAGACACGATCAGCAGGGAGAGTAAGTGTGTATTTATGATAATTACGTCAAAATAGGTATAGATGAGGCAGAAATTTGGGCTTGACTGAAGTAATGGGGGCTGTCCATGAGGCCTTGCAGCAGTACAGACTAGGTAATTTGCTGAGCCTGATGGGTGTCAGATTCAGTCCAAGTGAAAGCAAAGAGAAGCTGGGATGAACAGTGTAAAGGAATAGTAAAGAAAGTATGTTTGAGATCCAGAACAGAATAATGGGTTGTGGAGAGAGGTATTGAGGATAGGAGAGTATATGGGTTTGGCACCACGGGGTGGATAGGCAAGACAATTTGGTTGATAAATCGCAGATCTTGAACTAATCTGTAAGACTTGTCCGGTTTTTGGACAGGTAAAATGGGGAAATTGTAAGAGAGTTGATAGGTTTTAAAAGCCCATGCTGTAGCAGGCGAGTGATAACTGGCTTTAATCCTTTTAAAGCATGCTGCGGGATGGGATATTGGCATTGAGTGGGGTAAGGGTGATTAGGTTTTAATGAGATGGTAAGGGGTGCATGATTAGTTGCCAAGGAGGGAGTAGAGGTGTCCTATACTTGTGGGTTAAGATGGGGGGATACGAGGGGAGAATGTGAAGGAGGCTTTGAACTGTGGGAAAAGGCAGCAATGAGGTGTGGGTGTAGCCTAGGAATAGTCATGGAAGCAGATAACTTAGTTAAAATGTCTCAGCCTAATAGGGAACTGGGCAGGTGGGGATAACTGAAAAGGAGTGCATAAAAGAATGTTGTCCAAGTTGGCACTAGAGTTGGGGAGTTTTAAGAGGTTTAGAAGCCTGGCCATCGATACCCACAAGGGAAACAGGCCCTTGAAAAGAAGGTAATGTGGAGTGTGTAGCCTCCATATTGATTCAGAAGGGGACGGACTTACCCTCCACTGTAAGAGTTACCCAAAGCATCTGTGATGGTCCAGGAGGCTTCGGAGGTGATGGGGCAGCGTTGATCTTCAGCCACTAAGCTGATAATAAATGAGAAAAGAAAAAAAGAAAGAAAAAACAATAAGCCAGGTATGATGGTGTGCACCTCTGGGGGACGTATCACTTGAGCCTGGAAGGAGGAGGTTGCAGTGACCCGAGATTGTGCCACTGCACTTCAGCCTCGGAGACAGCATGACACCCTACTCTGCCATGGAAAGTTTTAGTTAGGTCCCCATTATCAATTTTTGGTTTTGTTGCAATTGCTTTTGAGGACTTAGTCATAAATTCTTTCGCAAGGTGGATGTCCAGAATGGTATTTCTCAGACTTTCTTGAATTCTTATAGTTTGAGGTTGACATTTAAATCTTTAATCTGTTTTAATTTTCTAATATAGTGAAAGGTAAGGTTCCTGTTTCATTCTGCCTATGGCCAGCCAGTTATCCCAGCACCACTTATTGAATAGGGAGTCTTTTCCTCAATGCTTATGTTTGTTGACTTTGTCAAAGATCAGATGGCT
>NW_022294638.1:0-1453 GCF_002776525.5 Piliocolobus tephrosceles | reverse complement strand
GTCTCACTCTGTCACCCAGGCTGGAACGTAATGACAAGATCAGAGCTCACTGCAGCCTCAACTCCTGGGCTCAAGTTATCCTCCTGCCTCAGCCTCCTGGAGTAGCTGGGACCACAAACAGGTGTCATCATGAACAGTTGATTTTTTTTAGTTTTTGTAGAGACAGGGTCTTGTGCCATGTTACCCAGGGTGGTGTGGAACTCCTAGGCTAAAGTCATTATCCCACTTATATGGGGCCAGGCAGTGGCACATGCCTGCAATCACAGCACTTTGGGAGGATGAAGCAGGAGAATCACTTGAAACCAGGAATTCCAGACCAGCCTGAGCAACAGAGGGAGGCCCTGTCTCTGCAAAAAATTTTAAACATTAGCTGGGCATGGTATTGTACACCTGTGGTCCCAGCTACTTGAGAGGCTGAGGTGGGAGGATCTCTCGAGCCTATGAGGCTGAGGCTGCAGTGAGCCATGATCGCACCACTACACTCCAGCCTGGGAGAAACTGAGACCCTGTTTCCAAAAAAAAAAAAAAAAAAAAAAAAATGCTAGAGTATCACCCGTATTAAAGACAGGTATTGTCTTTTTGAAAATTTAATTACAGTTATATAATGGACATGTAAAATGTCCAGTTTGAAAGTTTGAAACATATACAACTCTAAGTATTCTTACCTTAAAATTCTGATTCCTACCCAAGATATCACATACTGTTTACATAAGTATCACAATGCCTGGACAACAACTAAAACTGTGTACGAGAGAGAAAAATGAGCATGTCTGCCTAGTAATTAAGGTATATTTCCCCCTTATTACATAAAAAAGTCATCACGGCAAACCCCTGTGACTATCTAAAGCAAACCTACAGTTTTACTTCTCTGTATTATAAAATGCAAGGCTAAAATTCAAATACTAAACATTTCCTGAAGCCAAGAGAAGTTTACTTAAAATAAATGCCTAGCGTCTATATCAAAAATATGAAAAAGCTAGCTACTTCATAGCCATTCCAATCTAAGATCAACTTTTTCTTTTTTAATTGACACATAACTGTGTAATGTACATATCTGTGGAGTACACAGTGATGTTATAATACATGTAATGTATGTGATCAGCATAATTAACATATCCAGCATCTCAAACATTTATCATTTCTTTGTGTTGATAGCGTTCAATACACTTCCTCCAATTATCTGGAACTACTTTTTTTTTTTTTTTTTGAGACAAAAAAAAAACCCTCCTGGGTTTAAGCGATTTCTTGTTTCTCAGCCTCCCAAGTAGCTGAGATTACAAGCACGCACCACAATAACCGGTTAATTTTTTGTATTTCTAGTAGAGATGGAGTTTCACCATATTGGTCAGGCTGGTCTTGAACTCCTGACCTCAAATGATCCACCCGCCTCTGCCTCCTAAAGTGCTGGAATTACAGGTGTCAGCCACTGAGCTGACAAGAATACATAATAACA
>NW_022294637.1:0-1636 GCF_002776525.5 Piliocolobus tephrosceles | reverse complement strand
CATTCTAGATAAAAACTTGTAAGTACTCTAAAGGTAATGTCTAAGGAGGTTAAAGCCACTAAACATATCAAATCATTTCAAATAAAGCAGAAGTTATGACTATGGGGGTAATTTTTGAGGCTTGTTGAATCTGTAAAAATATCTTATTAACCTTTCAAAACAAGGATAAAATATGTAGAACTATAGGGGTATTTTTGAGCTCTTTCCCAACTCTTAAATTCTGGTGTTCTAGAATTTTATAAATAGGTTATGTTTAAAGATCAGCACAGCACAGACAAATATTTTGCTAAGAGCAAAGAATTAAGCCATGGGGCTGAGGAAAAGAAAACTCAAATAAACCTCATCCTGATATCCTCAAACCAAACACTTGGTGGATATAAACTCAAATGAGTACTAACAATCTAAATTTTGTGATCTTTCCACAAGCTTCTAGAATAGAATCTAAACTTTGTAATCTCTCAATTTAATATTGCTTGCAATCCTTGAGGTTATTTTAACAAATATCAATCAGGTTCAGAACATAAAAAATTCCTTATTTTTTTTTCTTTTTTTTCTTTTTTCTTTTTTTAGTTCTGATTTCCTTCTTGTTAATGCTCTTGACTCATGGAGTCACTGGAGGATGCCTCAATGTTCTCACTGCCATTGGTACTTTCCAGAGGATTATGACCGAGTGTGCTTCCTCCCTATTACATAAAAGTTGCCAAAACAGTTCCACAAATAAGTGTAAGGTATCTGGCCACATTTTATCATTTAATCCTTCATGGTTACTCCTGCTTACGCACACACACACACAAACACAGACAACCAAGGTTTTATCAGTGGAAACAATTTCTTTATCTTAGATCTCTAACCCTCAGTTTATAAGAATTTGAAACCATTTCAAGAGACTTCGCAAGAAACTAAGGCCGTTCTATTGACTAGCTTCTCCATGAACCAAATCCCTATTAACGTCCTCATCCTTTTCTCTAAAGTGAAAGCCTTCACTAAAATCTCTTTTTTAAAATTGCCACTATTTTATTTGAACATTAGTATTGGTACAACTGGTAGGCCATACATCACAGTAACCAACTACGTGTTGTTACTGACAACTAATTGTTGGGTGTCAACTTATTAGACAAGACTATTTCAGTTGCAAGCAACATAAAAACAATTTAAGGCCGGGTAGGTGTGGTGGCTCATGCCTGTAATCCCAGTACTCTGGGAGGCTGAGGCGGGCAGATCATGAGGTCAGGAGATCGAGACCATCCTGGTTAACACGATGAAACCCCGTCTCTACTAAAAAATACAAAAAATTAGCCTGATGTAGTGGTGGGCGCCTATAGTCCCAGCTACTCGGGAAGCTGAGGCAGGAAAAAGGCGTGAACCCAGGAGGTGGAGCTTACAGTGAGCTGAGATCGAGCCACTGAACTCCAGGCTAGGCAACAGAGCAAGTCTCCATCTCAAAACAAATATACAAAAAAAAAAAAAAAAAGAAAGAAAGAAACATAAATAAACAATTTAAACAGACTTCAGGGGAAAATAAAGGCTGGCTAATAACAATGTGCAGAGATCCAAGCAAAGTCACAGGGATATAGTCCGTCTCTTTACGAATTGGATTTTTTATATTCTATCTTGACTTTCTTCTCTAACAGCATTT
>NW_022294636.1:0-1450 GCF_002776525.5 Piliocolobus tephrosceles | reverse complement strand
CACCAGCCATGAAGAACTGTAAGTCCATTAAACTGCTTTATTTTCTAAATTGCCCAATCTCAGGTATGTCTTTATCAGCAGCATGAAAACAGACTAATACAGTAAATTGGTACTGGGAGTGGGTTGCTGTTGAAAAGACACCTGAAAATGTGGATGCACCTTTAGAATTGGGGAACAGGCAGAGGGTGGAAGAGTTTGGAGGACTCAGAAGAAGACAGGAAAATGTGGGAAAGTTTGGAACTTCCTAGAGACTTGTTAAATGGCTTTGTCCAAAATGCTGATAGTGACATGGACAATAACGCCCAAGCTGAGGTGGTCTCAGATGGAGATGAGGAACTTATTTGGAACTGGAACAACATTTGCTCTTTTTATGTTTTAGCAAAGAGACTGGCAGCATTTGGCCCCTGCCCTAGAGTCTGGTGGAACTTTGAACTTGAGAGAGTTGATTTAGAGTACCGGACGGAAGAAATTTCTAAGCAGCAAAGCATTAAAGATGTGACTTGGGTGCTGTTGAAAGCATTCACTTTTATAAGGGAAGCAGAGCATAAAAGTTCGAAAAATCTGCCACCTGACAATGAAATAGAAAAGAAAATCCCATTTTCTGAGGAGAAATTCAAGTTGACTGCTGAAATTTGCATAAGTAACAATGAGCCAAATATTAATCCCTACAATGGGATAGGACATGTGAGAGACCTTTGTGGCAACCCCTCCCATCACAGGCCTGGAAGTTTAGGAGGATAAAATTGTCCCCTTTGCTGCACCCAGGGTCCCTCTGCTGTGTGCAGTCTAGGCATAAGACTCCCTGCATCCCAGCTGTTCCAGCCATGACTAAAAGAGGCCAAGGTACAGCTCAGGCTGTGGTTTCAGAGGGGTAAAGCCCCAAGACTTGGCAGCTTCCATGTGGTGTTGAGGCTGCAGGTTCACAGAAGTCAATAATTGACATTTGGGAACCTCCACCTAGATTTCAGAGGATGTATGGAAATGCCTGAATGCCTAGGCAACAGTTTTCTGTGGGTGCAGTACTCTCATGGAGAACCTCCACTGGGTCAGTGTAGAAGGGAAATATGGGGTCAGAGTCCTCACACAGAGTCCCCCCTCGGGCACTGACTGGTGGAGCTGCGAGATGAGGGCCACCATTCTCCACACCCCAGAATGGTAGATCCACCGACAGCTTGCACTGTGCTCCTGGAAAAGCCACAGACACCCAGTGCTAGCCCATGAAAGCAGCTAGGTAGGAGGCTGTATCCTGCAAGGCCATGAGGGCAGATCTGCCCAAGACCATGGGAACCCAACTCTTGCATCAATGTTACCTAGATATGAGACATGGAGTCAAAGGAGATAATTTTAGAGCTTTGAGATCTGACTGCCCTACTGGATTTCAGACTTGCATGGGGCCTGTAGCTCTTTTGTTTTGGAAAATTTCTCCCATTTGGAAGGGCTATATTTACTG
>NW_022294635.1:0-1121 GCF_002776525.5 Piliocolobus tephrosceles | reverse complement strand
TATGATAAGTATGATAAGTATGACAAATATGACGGAGATTATAACAAAAAAGATAATGCACATAACTATGAAACAGAAGAAAAAAAAAGAAAATATAAAAAAAGTAAATCTTACGATTTGAAAGAAAACAAACATAAATACTATAATAATAAAGAAAGAACAGAAGAAGAAAAGGAAACAAATGGTTATAACAACCATCATAATCATAAATACAAAGAAGATAAAATAAAATATAATAATATGAAATTACCATATAAAAATAAAACATATAATAAGGAAAGTTATAATGATAATAATAGTCGTTATAATAGTCATGATTATAACTATCATAACAATCGTAATAATGATTATTATGATAATTCTGATAAATCGAATAAAAATCATTATTACAATAAAGAAGAAAAATATCATGATAAAAATGATACATATAAATATAATAATGAAAATAAAAATAAGCATAACAAATTTTATGATACTAAAGGAAAACGAATTAGTAAAGAACGTATAAGTGAAAAAAAAAATTCCAACTATGTAAAAACAAATAAAAATAAATATACAGATAAAAAAAAAAATAATAATAACAATGATAATGATTCTTATAGTTATGATGATGACAATGACGATGATAGTTATAAGACATCACCAAATATTAAACAAGAAAAAAAAAAACATAAAAATTTAAAAAAACGTATATCCAAATCTAGTTCTTATGTAAGTAATTATAGTTCCAGTAGATATGTTTCAAAAAGCAGAAAGGATAAAAGTGATAAATATTAAACAACAGATAATAAGAAAAAAAAAAAAAAAAAAAAAAAAAAAAAAAAAAAAAAAAAAAAAAAAAGTAATATGACTACAATGAAGAGTACAACCGACACAATTATTTTGGTTAGCATCTCAAAAAGTTGAAATTTATTTTTGAGGCAAAAATGAGTATAATAAACGGATGTTCGTATATGCATAAATGTATGCCCAACAAGTGTACACATATGCATAAATAATTCAATTAATGCATAATTGTGCTATTGCAAAAAAAAAAAAAAAAAAAAAAAACATAAATTTATTTTATATATTTGTAAAAAATATATATTAAAAAAAAAACTCAAACGACATTTTTTTTTTTT
>NW_022294633.1:0-5346 GCF_002776525.5 Piliocolobus tephrosceles | reverse complement strand
GGGTTCGAACCTGCAATAAAGTGATCCCGGCCGCTTGGCTTTGACTTCGGTTTCTGGTGGTCGTCTTTGAGGGGGGTCTCGGAACTCAGGGCACAACATTTGGGGGCTCTCCCGGGATTCCCCCCCGAGCCCACCAGACTCCAGGTCAACGGATCATCACTAATCAGTAAGTAAGCTGGCTTTGTCTCTGTCTGTCTTTGTCTCTCTGAGGAATCCCGTGGCATCTGTACTGAGGTTGGCATAGTCTTGGCGGATGCGCTACAAGACAGCCACCAGGGACCAGTAGGAGACGTCCTCTGGTGCTCATCTGGGCCCTCTGTATTCTGTTGGCCCGTCTGACTCTGATCGGGAACTAAACCCGAAACGCGCTTGTGGAACTGTTGTCTGTTGTTGCTGTTGTAGACTGCTACTTGTTTAGAACTCACTTTCACTTTTCAGGAGCCGCTGGACGAGACAAAAGTTACTTCAAATCCTGTTACTGATATTTCTCTGTATCCCTTTCTCTATCTCCAGGGGTTCCTGAAATGGGCGGCGCCCAGAGTACGCCACTCTCTCTCCTTGTAAATAACTTTAAAGATGTTAAAGCTAGGGGCTATGACCTTAGTGTAGAGCTAAAGAAAGGAAAATTGATAACCTTCTGCCGCTCAGAGTGGCCCACTTTCGGCGTAGGGTGGCCTCCCGAAGGAACATTTTGCCTCCCTATTATCACTAAGGTAAAAACTAAAATTTTCCTACCAGGACGTTCGGGGCATCCTGATCAGATCCCCTACATCTTGGTATGGCAAGACCTTGTGGAAAACCCGCCACCCTGGCTAACTCCTTTCATACTGGCCCTGGAGCCATGTAAAGCACTGGTCGCACGACCAGTGGAAAACTCTCACAAACCAAAAACTCCATCCGCCCCCTCTGTCCCTGTGTTGCCCGACAGTCAGGACCCTCTGTCTTTGGAACCCCCACCTTATCTCCCTCACCCCGATCCTCAACTTCAGGCCCTGCTGGCTGCTCTCCCAGGAGGGCATGAGGAACGAGAGGCAGCAGCCATGCCAGTGGCAATCGAGAACGAAAGTAATTCTGGGGGGCCAGCGGGACGAACGCATGGACGCGCCCAACGTGAGACGATCTCGTGGCCCCCCGATTCCACTGTGGCACTCTCCCTGAGGGAAATAGGACCCCCTGATGATACGGGTAACCCTAGGCTCCAGTATTGGCCATTTTCCACCAGTGACTTATACAACTGGAAAACCCAGAATGCCCGGTTCTCAGATAACCCCAAAGACCTAACGGCCCTTCTAGACAGTGTTATGTTCACCCACCAACCCACCTGGGATGACTGTCAGCAGCTCCTCCGGATTCTGTTCACCACGGAGGAGCGAGAAAGAATACAGGTTGAGGCCAGAAAACTGGTTCCTGGAGACGATGGCCAGCCCACAGCCAACCCTGACCTCATCAATGCAGCTTTCCCTCTGACCAGACCTAGATGGGATTACAACACGGCAGAAGGTAGGGGAAGGCTACTCGTTTATCGCCAGACTCTAACGGCGGGTCTCCGGGCTGCCACTCGCAAGCCCACTAATTTGGCCAAGGTATACTCTGTACTGCAGGGAAAGACAGAAAGCCCAGCTGTTTATTTAGAAAGGTTAATGGAAGCCTTTAGGCAGTTTACCCCTATGGACCCAGAAGCTCCTGAAAACCAGGCGGCTGTTGTTATGTCCTTTGTAAACCAGGCAGCCCCAGACATTAAGAAAAAACTCCAAAAATTAGAAGATTTAGAGGGAATTACGCCCCACATCCGCCGGCTCTTAGATCAAGGAGTTCTGCGCGCCTGTCATTCGCCGTGGAACACTCCATTGTTACCTGTCCGTAAACCTAATAGTAAAGACTATAGGCCGGTGCAAGGTCTGAGAGAAGTCAACAAAAGAGTCACGGACATACACCCCACCGTACCCAACCCATATACCCTCTTAAGTACTTTGAACCCTGAAAAACAGTGGTATACTGTCTTGGATTTAAAAGATGCTTTTTTCAGCCTACCCTTGGCTCCCAAAAGTCAAGAGCTTTTTGCATTTGAATGGACAGACCCCGAGAGGGGTATAAACGGCCAGCTAACATGGACCAGACTGCCACAGGGATTCAAGAACTTGCCAACCCTGTTTGACGAAGCCCTCCACGAAGATCTGGGTGAGTACCGACGGCAACACCCTGAAATAACTCTTTTGCAGTATGTTGATGATCTTTTAGTAGCGGCCAAATCCCTGGAAGCCTGTGTTCAAGGAACCGAAGACCTCCTAAAGACTTTGGGGAAGCTAGGCTACCGGGCCTCAGCAAAAAAGGCTCAAATCTGCAAATCAGAGGTGACCTATCTGGGATACCTGTTAAAAGGGGGGCAACGTCGGTTAACCAGTGCCCGGAAAGAGACAGTCCTACGTATCCCTAGACCCCAATCAACAAGACAAGTAAGAGAATTCCTGGGGTCGGCGGGGTTCTGTAGGTTATGGATACCCGGGTTTGCAGAGTTAGCCAAGCCCCTATACCAGGCAACAAAGGAACAGCAGCCCTTCAATTGGATGGAAGAGGCTGAGTTGGCCTTCCAACAGATCAAAACCGTTCTGTTATCAGCCCCGGCGCTGGGACTCCCTGATGTCTCCAAGCCCTTCCTATACGTGAACGAAAGCAGGGGCATTGCCAAAGTGGTATTAACTCAGTATTTAGGCCCCTGGTGGAGGCCAGTTGCCTATCTGTCAAAAAAATTGGACCCAGTAGCCGCAGGATGGCCTCCCTGCCTCCGAATAATCGCAGCAACCGCTTTGATGGTGCAAGATGCTGATAAACTGATCATGGGCCAGGAACTACGGGTCACTACTCCACATGCCATCGAAGGCATTCTCAGACAGCCGCCTGATCGATGGATTAGCAATGCCCAGCTCACCCACTACCAGGGGCTACTGCTAAACTCCCTCAGGATAACCTTCCTGCCCCCAACGACCCTGAACCCTGCGTCACTACTGCCAAATCCAGACTTAGAAACCCCGTTCCATGACTGCTCCGAGATATTGGCCCAGGTGCAAGGAGTCAGGGAAGACCTGCAAGACCACCCACTGCCTGACGCCAACCTCATCTGGTTCACCGATGGGAGCAGTTTCATCTACCAAGGACAAAGGTATGCAGGGGCGGCGGTAACTTCAGAAACCGAAATAGTTTGGGCGGAGCCTTTGCCCCCGGGGACATCAGCTCAAAAAGCTGAATTAGTGGCTTTAACCCAAGCCCTAAAAATGGGAAGAGACCACAAACTGACAATATATACTGACAGTCGGTATGCTTTTGCTACCGCCCACATACATGGGGCAATATACAGAGAAAGGGGGCTCCTAGCCTTACTAGCAGCCCTTTGGGGACCCAGAAAGCTAGCAATAGTCCACTGCCCAGGACACCAAAAGGCTACTGACTCAGTCTCCCGAGGAAATAACTTGGCCGATCAGACTGCTAAACATGTGGCTAAAACTCTCACACAACTACTAGCCCTACAACTACCTGACCCGGGGCCCAAAGAGTTACCTCCAAATCCAGAATACTCAGAGAGTGACCTTCAGTGGATAGACAAACTTCCCGTGGCCCAAATCCTTAATAATTGGTGGAAAGACTCTGAAAATAACATCATACTCCCAGAAAAATTAGGACAACGAGTGTTAGAACAAATCCATCGGAGCACCCATTTAGGCTCGCGGCGAATACTGTACTTAATAAGATGCTCTAAACTAAAAATTAAAGACGCCTCCAGAAAGGCTGATCAAGTAGTCAAAAACTGTGCAGTTTGCCAACTCAATAAGGCAGGTAACCAACCCCAAAGCAGTGGAAAAAGGCAGAGAGGAGACAGACCTGGGGCCTATTGGGAAGTTGACTTCACAGAAATAAAACCAGGAAAATATGGATATAAATACTTGCTAGTCTTTGTAGATACCTTTTCAGGATGGACGGAAGCTTTCCCCGCAAAGAGAGAGACTGCTCAGGTTGTGGTGAAAAAAATACTAGAAGAAATCTTGCCCAGGTATGGATTCCCAGTTATGATAGGATCAGACAATGGGCCTGCCTTTGTCGCTAAGGTAAGTCAGGGACTGGCTTCCATTCTCGGGGCTGATTGGAAATTACATTGTGCATACTGCCCCCAGAGCTCAGGGCAGGTAGAAAGAATGAATGGAACATTAAAAGAGACCCTAACTAAATTGACCATGGAGACTGGCGCTAACTGGGTATTCCTTCTCCCCTACTCTCTGTTCAGAGTGCATAACTCCCCTTACAAATTAGGACTTACCCCTTATGAAATTATGTATGGCCGGCCTCCCCCTATCATCCCTGACCTGAAAGACAATCTCATTAAAACCGGAGCCGATGATAGTCTTAAACTCTTATTCTTCCTACAAACTCTACAGAAAGTTCATGAGGAGGTCTGGCCTAACCTAAGAGAGCTGTACAAAACAGGACCTCCACCCGAACCACATCAGTTCCAGCCAGGAGATTGGGTTCTCATCAAACGCCATCGGCAAGAGTCCTTAGAGCCGAGGTGGAAAGGACCGTTCCAGATAATCTTGACAACACCAACCGCACTCAAGGTGGAAGGAATCGCCACCTGGATCCATTACACACACGCCAAACCAGTGGATCCAGTGTTGGACCTCGTCAGACCGCCAGCAGCTTGGACGATCGACCGGACTAAAGATAATCCTCTAAAACTCACCTCGCGCCGTCAACAACCTAAACTGTAAATATGATATTCCTTTCCCTCACAACGCTTTTGCTTGTACAGGCCTTTATCTGGGAGACCCAATCACAGGGGGCCTCATCCCCGTTTGCTTGGCGTTTTTACTTAACTGAGAATTGGACCGACCATGCCCAGACACAAAAAGAGAGCCAGGTCTTGGCAACGGCTGACTGCCACCCTGCAGGGTGTCAAACGGCCATCTATCTAAATTTCTCTGATTTTGCCGCACAACCGGGAAAGGTCACCCCCGCTATCTGTTTTCTCTTTGACCAACAAATCACCTATTGTAAAAATTCTTGGGTCGAACGAATGTTGGTTGTCCCTATGGGTCCTGTAAAATCCACACTGTCCAACTAATGGTCCTTAGAGCCCAGTACCAGACCGTCATAACAGCAGAGTCAGACATCTAAGACCCAAGATTGGCTCTTAAAAGGCACCTGTTAAAAGGGGGGAATGAAAAGACTAAAAGGCAGAAATGAAATCCACAGGCAGACAGCCCGGGCGGCACCCTGAGCCTGGTTAAAGATCGACCCCTGACCTAACCAGTTATGTTATCTATAAATTCCAGACGTTGTATGGACAAGCGTTGTGAA